>NC_059425.1:101935166-101969442 GCF_021028975.2 Sphaerodactylus townsendi
ACAGAGGCTGATGGGAATTGTAGTTCCTGAACATCTGGAGAGCCGCAGGTTCCCTACCCCTGCTCTAGAGGTAGAATGGTGCAGAATGTATGGAAAGAAGAAGAAGTAAGGAAAGATGTCTAGCTGGGAGCTTGAAATTTAATTGTCGACTCTTAACACCTTGTTTAAGATAACTTTGATATTTGTATGGAAACTAGTAAGGGTAGGAGACATTTGTTCTGAATTGTAAATGTTAGAATTTATGGTTTTTAGCAGTGATTGTCTAGAGCAGTGATGGCGAACCTTTTTGAGACTGAGTGCCCAAATTGCAACCCAACCCCCACTTATTTATCGCAAAGTGCTAACCCAACCCCCACTTATTTATCGCAATTTAACCTAAAAGCTGAGGTTTTCATTTAGAAAAAAACGGTTGGCTCCCTCTTCCTCCAGCCTGCTCTAGCCTCCAGCAAGTCCCGCGCACACTACTCTGTGCTCTCTAGCATCTCTGACTCCTCTGCGCCCCCCTACCCTTGGGCAGCAGCCACCCGGAGCACAGGCACCAGGCACTTCAGCCGAGTCCTCCCTGCTCATCGCGGTGCGTGCATGTTGTGTTCAGTGGCCCAGGCCAGCCTAGATGTGTGCGTGTGAGGGGGTGATTTTCCACCCCCCACATGATGAACTCTGTGTGCGCGTGCCCACAGAGAGGGCTCCAAGTGCCACCTTTGGCACCCGTGCCATAGGTTCGCCATCACTGGTCTAGAGTCCCAGGCAGAGATTTTTCAGATCACCTACTGCCTGTTTCTTTTAAGTAGACTGGATGGGAATTGAACCTAGGCCCTTCCACAGAACCCTTCTCTTACAGATGAAATTAGATTAGTTATCAGATTGACAGACTATGCCTTATTCTGCCCTGTTATTATGATAGTGCCAGATGCCCTCTGACATATCCCTTGGACCTTGGTACAATCATATTATCTAATAGCTCAGAATCCTAATTCAGTGTTATTTTAAAAACAGTATATTTATTTACTTATATGTATTATTTTTAAAAAACTCAATCTCTAAGCATGATAAAGCATACAACAAAAAGAAAGAATAATAACATTAAATTGCAATATAAAATAGCATATACAAACATTATTCTCATGATGCACCAAGCTAACATCTTGATTAGCCAAGTAATTTAAGTACTGGTTAAAGCCAATTTTGACCCATTGACTCTGTAAATTTAAATCAGCTTCATTTCTAGTAGCCATACATAAAATACAAAAAAGGGATCAAGTTTCCCAAAATGCTTTGTATGGTATTCAAATGGATACTTGGGTTGTTCAAAATTGCTAGTTCATGGGCACAACAGAGAGAAAATAGCTCAAAACAATGAATTAACAAGAACCAATAGGCTAGAAAGGAGGCAGCAACGAAATTTGTTAAACAAAACTGAAAACCATGTGTGTAACAAATTATCTTGAGGAAGTTTCCAATCTGAATATGTCCAAGAACCAAATGTACAAATGGCTTCTCCAATGACATTAGAACAGGAAACACATGTTTGCACTCTGTTGGTCTTAGGCTAAACATGGAAGTGTATCCATAACCAATGGTTCTAAAAAGCCCTTATAAAGACAAATTGAACATGATGGAAGAAAGGAAAGGCATTTTTAAGGAACAGTCCAGAAGCAAGCAACAAAAAATCTAGTTTAGGCTAATGAGTAGGCAGTCTGAGTTAATGTGGCCCAAACCAATTAAAGGCGATTTAAAGATGGAAGAACACTGCAATCCTAAAGAAGTACACAATTCAACTGTAAATGATCCAGAAATTGTGTCATGTTATAGAAATGAGAAAAAAAAATATTGGTCTGGTGACTAACATATAATAATACACTTTTCAAAAGTGTTCAAACATATTCCTAAAACACCAAAATCGGAAGCACTATCAGGCATTAATAAGATTTTAATATTTCAGAACAATAGATCATAGGCTAAAAATTGTATTTTGATTTGATTTGGATTTGCTACATGGCGTCTCCTGTATTTCTCCTCCATGGGGACTCAAAGCTCTTTACGCTGTTCCCTTTCACAAGGATTTTATCCCCATGACATCCCTCGTGAGGCAAGTTAGGCAGAGAGCGTATAACAGGCTCAAGGCAGAGATTCAAGGAGGATTCAAACATGGGTCTCTCTTTAGATTTTGTCAGGACAGCCTGATATTTATCAATGGGAACAATACGTGCCAGGACTCACACCTGCCTGTGGGGAGGGGGGAAGCAGTCTTCACCTCTGATATGTTAATGGACCTTTCCTGCTCTTTTGTTGTCCTTTGATGCTTGCAACTGCATGTGAGCTCCCAAAGGCATCTGGTGGGCCACTGCGAGTAGCAGAGTGCTGGAATAGATGGACTCTGGTCTAATTCAGCAGGCTCTTTCTTATGTTCTTTGTGTTGGGTGAGCTTAATGCAGAACTGTAATGGCATTGGGCCAAAGCTTTACACTGGTAGACTTTTGGTTGCATTCTGTTTGGATCAGCCTTAAAGATTAGTACCCACACTCTGTTGATCCTGAACTCCAATTGGTAGCCAATGCAGTTCTTTTTAGGACCGGTAAGAATTGGTTTCGACTGGCTGCACCAGCAAGCAGACTAGCAGCTGCATTCTGAACAAGTTTAAGTTTCCGGATCAGAGACAAAGGTAGGCCAGCGTAGAGCTAGTTACAGTAATACATTCTCAAAGTGACAATTGCATGGATTACAGTGGCAAGGTTGAGTTTAGAGAGGTGTGGGGCCAGCTGCCACATCAGTTGGAGGTAAAAAAAATGTTAACTGAGTATTGTCTCAGTGACCTTGTCCTCCAGTGATAGGCTGGAGTCCAGAGTCACACCCAACTTCTTAACTGATGCGAACAGTTGGAGAACCACATTGTCCAGGGTTGGCAGCTGGACTCTCTCCCCTCAACTAGGTCTCTTTCCTCAACCAAGCCACAGAACCCCCATCTTTGCTGGATTCAACTTCAATCTGCTTGCTCTCAGCCAACCAGCCATGGCTTCCATACAGTGATGGAGAGCCTCAGGGGCAGAGGCTGGCCAACCCTCCACTGCAGGATGACCTGGGTGTCAGCTGTACTGATGCATTTCACCCTAGCCTAAAACTCCAAACCAGCCTATGTAAGGGGTCATGGCTAAATGTGAAATAATGTCGGGGAAAAGATGGCAGCCCCATGCGGCACTCCACAATCAGTTTGGTAAATCTTGGAGACCTCACTCCCAGACACCACCCCCTTACCTATGTCCTCGGCATCCTGAAACCACCTCGGGTGCATCAGCCTATGCAGGTGGGTCCAAATAAGCCTGTCTCCTAAGCAGGGGGGTGCAGCAATTTCAACCCAGGCCTTAAGTACGAAGTGATCAAACCATGGCACTCTGTCAGTAGAGGATAAGATCACATTCACGCCAGCCACAAAGATCAGATTCAGAGTGTGGCCAGCTTGATGGGTGGGACTCTTGGTGTTAACAAGGGAGAGGCCTAGCGCCACCAAGGATGGCACTAGCTCTGCAGCCACCAAAGACCTAGGTCGAAGTTGATGTGGACATTGAAGTCCCCCCCCAACCACCAGATTTCAGAACCTCAACACCCATTCCAACACCACCTCGAAGAGCTGCAGGAGGCTACTCTGCAGTGCATTGGGTATAAATAAATAAATAAATAAATAAATCATGCATGTTTTATGGTATCAGTTCTGCAAATTTGGAGGCCAAGGCCACACCTGGTCCAAACTTTTCTTCCCTCAGTGGTCAAAAACGCCCTGAAAAGAGCTGTCCCCTGTGCTTTTTACTGATAGAAACCAAGCATGACAATTCTTGTTGTGGTTGCTTTTAGCAACTCCTACAATTTTCAGTGTGTAGAAAAAATTCTTATCTCTAAAAGGAGAGGTACTGCTTCCTTAATCGGGGGGGTGGGTTAATCCCCCCCCCACTAGTTTACAGAATGCCTTGCCTGCCCATGGCCCAAATCTCAGGATGCTGCCATGTCTGCCATAAGCTTAAAAAATTAGATAGAAGGTTGACGAATTTAAATCTGCAGATGGTAGCCTGGAGATGGCTGATGACACTTCTAGTATTGTGGCTGAATCATCCAGGAGTTGTATTGTGAACCAGATTTTGATTGCTTTGGTTATAGTCCTGCAAACTAGGGGCGGTGTTTGTGTAAAAAAAAAAAAAAAAAAAAAAAAAAAAAAAAGTGATGGTGGCTCTGGGAGGTTCAAATAAATTGAACTTTAATTTATGTTCTCCTTGAGTATCCAGGCAGTTGGCTACTTCCTGTTGAAAACTCCCATGTGGACTTTCAACCTTGTTCAAAACAGCCTTTTTAAAAAAAATATCACGCCAGATGCTTCCTTGTGCCTTTCGCATCTAAAGTCCATGCTAGAGACTTTCGGAAATGAAAGCTGGGAATTCAGATGAAAGTCATAGATGGTAGCAATGCGCGTGTGTGTGTGTGTGTGTGCGTGTGTGTGTGTGTGTGTGTGTGTGTGTGTGTGTGTGTGGTGGTAAAATGCCGTCAAGTCAGCAGCATTCTTATGGCTCTTGTAGGGTTTCAAGGCAAGAGACTAACAGAAGAGGGGGTTGCTAATACCTTCTGCATAGCAATCCTGGAATTCTTTTGGTGAACTCCGAAGTATTGCTGAAGACAAAAAATAATTCCATGCCATATTCACACGATCCCAGAAAGGTGTCAAATACAAATGTAGTTTTGAGTTCTTTCAGAAACATATTTAATGCATAATATCGCATAACTGTCAAATCTAAATGCTAATGAATACTTTTCATATCTATGTAAATAATTTACTCTTTTTTCTTATTCTTTAATGTTTATACTCAAGTAACAAAATGTATACAATTTTGTATTGAATTTATTGTTCAAATTTTATTGTTAAATAAATTTTTAAAAAGAAAGTGAAACATGTACTACATGAAGTGACTCTTAGCAAGTTGACTTGTTCAAATGTGTAAAATGAAGCATATTCTTTAAAGCCTTTCAAAATCAAAAGAAGAATACACAACACAAAATCTGTAACTTCATTCTACAAATAAATAAACCAAGGGATCTGAATCTCATGGAATCAAATTGAAGGAAAATTTAGTGGGTGTGTGGGTTAAACTTAAGCAAGCAGTTTAAGTCCTGTGATCTTACAAGAAACTGTTCAGACCTTGATACTGTAACTTGCTTATTATTTAAATATTTTCTCTCTTTCTGGATATGAAAGTTGGCAGTCTTTAAACCAGTAATGGTAAGGAAATATTGGTCTTTAAAGGTGATGGTGTGGCTTCTCTCCAGGAAAACAATTCCAGCCATTAAAGAATCTGAAAGATGTAACAGTCAGAAACTGTGTGGTGACTGCAGTTTCTATAGCTGTTTTCAGTGCAAAAGGCACAGGGCATATATTACTTGCTGTTTGCTTGAAAGAACAGCCAAAGCCATAGTAATAAATTCTTAACTGTCAGAAGACAAAATACGAAACATTTAAAGTTAAAGAAGTTAAAATAAGAAAATGGATGAGCAACAACAAGGAGACTGGGATGTGGGAGATGAAGATTTGAATCCCCACTCTGCCATGAAACCTTGTTGGATGATCTTGGGCCTGAAACACATTGTCCCTTTCCGCACAGCACAATAAAACGTCTGAGGCTGTTAAAAGAAACATCTTGGAAAGGAACTTTGACCAGCTTTTCCCCAAAAATGCCTTCAGGATGTGTTATTTCAGCTCAATCCATAGTTTTTTGAAAATGCTATTGGTGGGTCTCTTTTCCCCAAGACAGCTTAAAGACACTTCTCCCATGTCTGGTTTTTTCCCCCACAGGAGTTGAAAGCTTCCACTTTGGTTTTCTCCGCAGCTCACACCTGCCATTTGCACGTAACCTTCATGGATTCTCCCTGCTGCCCACCATTTACTGAAGGTTTTCCAGAGGTTTCCTTTGCTTGCATCATGCCCACTCACTTTTGCTGCATATAAAGTACATGAATTGTTGAAAGCTTTCACAACTGGAATCACTGGGGTGTTGTGTGTTATAAGGGTTGTATGAAGATGAATGAGTACCATTTTCTCCTGAGGCTTTGCTTGCATCTGTGGCTGGCATCTTCAGAGGATCCTGTGAAGATGCCAGCCACAGATACAGGTGAAATGTCAGGAGAAAATGCTACTAGAACACGGCCATACAGCCCGGAAGCCACACAACGCCCTACAGTAATAAAGTTAGTTTTTCCTGGTAATCTCAAGAACATGTTGTTTTTCCTTTTTTCCTTTTCAATGCGGTACCATCAAAGCTACACAGACTCGAAATCTGCGCAGTGGCAATTCACATATTGACTCTGTGTAGCTTTGACGGAGTCGCATTGAAAACAACAACAAAAAAGGAAAAATTGCGGGTGTGATACAAGCAGAGAAAACCTAAATGGGAAACCTCCAGTAATGGAGGGAAGCATGGAGGATTCAAGTGACAGAAAGGGTGGGGACCCATTGTCTCTTCTAGCACTTTATTTGTCCGTACTGTTTAGACAAAAAAAAAAATCATCAGATGCTTTTTTTAAGACATCCCCAAGACATCTTAAAAATATTGTGCAGAAAGGGCCAAAATCAGTTTAACTCACAGCAAGGTTGCTTTAAGGATAAAATGGAAAGTAGAACAATGTAAGTCAAAACACAAAGTATACATGAAGTAAATAAAATGCAAACAAATATTTGATTTTCCCATGAGAAATCTCAGGGGCTGGAACATTAAATCGCGTCCCAGGCTTCAGCCTGGGACAACGTTGCAGGGGGGGAGGAAGGAATGCAAACCTCTCCCCCGCCGGCCGGCTGAGCCTGTCACGCGGGCTTCGGGTACCGCATCGCGACAGTAGCTTCAAAGCAGCCTATAAAAGGGCTGCGTCGGCGGGGTCCGGCCTCTTTTCGAGGCCGGCAGGTTTGAAAGGAAGGGAGCTTCTGGACGCTCTTCCTCGCGGGCCTCGGCTAGAGCCTTTAGGATCTTCGGCGTTGAGTCTAGCCAGAGTGAGCTTTTCACGCCCCCTCGGGCGCTAACGCCTGGCCAGCTTGGCGCTGAGCCTTTGTTCGCTCCCTTTACTTTCCCGGGCGTTAACGCCGCTTAATGCGCGGAGCCTTTGTTCGCTCCCCCCCCTTTTTTCAGCTCAACGTGCCGTTTGCGCTCCCGGGAGGGTCGCGATTGCGACGCTCCCTCCAATCGCAGCGCGCCCCTTCCAGCTTGACCAGGAGGGACTCTCCTCACTGGAACGGGCGTTTCTTCGGCTGCTTGTGCCTCGGCTGAGCCAGCCGGAGCGAGGGACTCCGCTCTCCCGTGCCGTCGCCTCAGCGTCTCTGGCGGGCCCGGGAAGCGGACGTCTTTAGAGAGCCCGGGGGCAGCCACCAGACTTCATTCAGTGAGCCGAGGGCAGCCGCAGCAGACCAAGTGTCTGGCCTGCGCACGAGTGGGGCGGCGGCCATTTTGTCACCTTTTTGACCGGGAACCGTCCACTCCGTCCCCCCCTTTTACTTTTAAATACCGGCCTTAGGAGGCTTCACTGCCTCGGAGCTTTCCCTCCTACAGCCCGGGGGGCCTTAGACGGGGCGCTTTGCGAGAAGGTTTTTTCGCTGCCCCCCCCAAAAAAACAATTTTTCTTGTGCACCCCTTATTCTAAGGTGGTGAATTTTTCAGCGGCCATTTTAAGCCAGTTGGGGGAAGAGAACAGCGGCCATTTGGTAGCGCTTTCCCGTGCAGCTGCCGGTCTGTGGCCTATTTAGAGGTGGTAATTTTTGGGAGGCACCACCTTGTGCCACTTGCCTCCCATTAATTTAATTAAAAAAAAAAAGAACAACAACACCTTTATTTACAAGTTTAGTTGTTTAGTGTTAGCAGCATTAAGAATAATGGCACCGGCCAAAAAGGCATAAAGAAAAGGCTGGGTCCCAAAATAAGGGGACGCTCTTCAAACCGGACGCTAGCAGCCGCCCCACTCCAGGGTCATGCCAATGGTCATCATCAAGGCCGAAGCTTGGTATGCCCCAGCTCTATACCGGTATGAGATGCTCTGATACTGGGACGCGAGATGGGGACCCACCTCGCCACCTCTTCTGGTGCAGGGAGGCTTGATGCACCCATAATAATTCTGCCTGAACCAGCAGGGATGGGGAGCGAAGCTAACTCTGGGGGGTGCGGGCTCAAGCAGGGCCTGGCACTCCGGGACCAGCTCGGCCTCCGTCCGCACGGAGTGGGGTCAACAATCCCACAGGGTTCATGGCTCCTCTAGCTCAAAGTGGGTTGCCCATGCCAGCAAGCCTCTGCTTTTGTGCCATGTTCTTACCCATATTCTCCATCCATATGGGCATGAGCATGACTCCAGGTATCGGATGGCCAGGTCGAATTTGCTCCCTCCCCTGGTTTTGGCTGCAGCGGTCTGGTGCATGCTTTTGGGAGCCAGCAGGTGCCCACATACACTTGGCCTCCTCAAGGGCGCAATTCTCCGGTACCCTTTTTTGGAGGGAATCAGGTACAACAGAGCCTGGGCTCCTTTTTACCCCCGTTTGCGGGGACTCAGATGCAACAGGGCAGGGGTTCTTCTGTCCCTTCAGTGGCAGGGACGCAGGCTCAGCAGAGCTTGGGTTCCGCTCTCCCTACTTTGGTGGGGACTCCAGGTGCAGCAGAGCTTGGGCAGTAATCCAGGCACCTTTGGGAAGTTCGGATCCTTCGGTGGCGGCGGGCCCCTTAGTGCAGGGTCCAGAGCTGGCAGGCCCTCCCAACCAGACGGGGAGGGCACGAGCCAGAGCAAGGCGCAAAGGGAGGAAGGCCTCTCGTCGTTCTCATCGTTCCCCTAGTTCATCCTCATCGGGTGAGCTCTACGGATGAGGGATTCCGCCCCAGGCAGCGGGGATTACCGGGAGCCGTAGGGAAAAGGTGCCAGCTCTTCCTCAGTGGATCATACAAAGGGAGGAAAGGGGACCTTGCTGTACTGGTGACAGTGCTGGTAATCCAGGAGATGGTAGCTTTCTGCTCCAGCATGGGATCCCGGGAGATCCTCCGGCCCGCTCCCGGCTTTGCCGAGAAAACTGAGAGAAAGAGCCCCTGGATCGTGGGTACTATGTGGACCTCTTTTCAACGGGTTTTGGCGGCGTCGGATGAGGATCCCGGCGGAGTCTGGTTCCCCGCTCGCCAGAAAGAAAAGGGAACGCCTCGAAAGACATGCCGGCCGCTTCTTTGACAACTGGTCAAAAAGCGGTTTGCAGGAGTATTTGGCACTTATTGGAGCTTTCAGCTCACCTTCCTCAGGGCTGCGGCACCTGGCTGCTCACTGGGCCAACGCTTTGAAAGTCCCTCGCCATCCCTCTCGGGATGCAGCAGCTCTTTGAAGTATGATGAAGCATTTGGAAAAAGTGCTTCACATCGGTCTACAGGGCCGCTAGGTGGGGGTTACATAATCCACCTGCATCAAACGTGGATGACTAATGTACCGTGGTCAAGGTCACCCCTACTAGTGGGGAAGGGCTGGAAGAAAAAGGGTTAGCCAGCGAGACCCGCCCACAGCCATGCCTGCTGGGCTCTTTTAATCAAGGCTCTTGTAGAAAAGCAAAAGTGCAGGAATTCGGAGCACTCTTGCCTCTAGATGCCTTTGGGGCCCACACTCAGGGATACAGTGCTCCCCCAACTGGCTCGGCCTCCCTTTCGACGCGTGGTATCGAACCCTGGCTCCGCAGCTCTTAAGAAGGACGGTGGGGCCAGGGAGGATCCTTCCCCTCACCAGAAGGCCTGGAAGTCCCGGAGGTCCTGCAGAGTCTCGCCTTCCCAGTGCGCAGGTGCAGCCTTTAGGCCAGTGGACTGGCCAGGTATCATCGCGTCGGGAAGATGCATTATATTTGAAGGAGGGATTTCCTAATGGGGCTTTCTTTCGTGACTCCCATTTTTTTAGGGGAGCAGGGTGGCAACATCATCCCCCCAACTTAAAACAAATCAGCCAGGGAATTGCCTGCAGTAGTGGCTTCGCCAAAAAATTTTGAAAGAATGTCCTGGCGGGTAGAAATTGCAGGTCCCTTCTGCTGGAGCCTCCGCTGGGCTCCAACCTTAGGGTTTCATTGGAGTGGTCCTCAAAAGACTTCGGGAGTACAGAATGATACAACACTTTGTCCTTACTCCCTGTAGGCAGGTCGGGTGAACGAATTTTTGCTATTGACCCGGCATCTGTTCTGTCCGGATACGCCACACTGGATCGCAAGCAGTGAGTCTCATCCGGCGAGGTGGGAACAGCCTCGATGTTAGTGAAATGTGATATACAGTCAGCTTCTTCGCTGCTGCTGCCTATACACCCCCCGGACTTCGAACTCCTAGGTTTTCTGCTAACTTTGAGGGACGGGTGGTATGTCGATAAATGCATGCCCATGGGCTGTTCCTATAGCTTTCGCACAGCCTTTGAAAAATTTAGCACCTTTCTTGGAATGGGCAATCAGAGATCGCATGCCATCAGCAAAAGTTACTCATTATCTTGATGATTTTTTTATTTGTTGGCGCAGCCCACACTCGGATGACTGTGCAGGGATGCTTTCGTCGGCATTTCCAGGACTTCCATACGGCAGAGTTGGGAGTTCCTTTGGCGGCTGTGGACAAGACTGAAGGGCCTGTGTCTTCAGCTTTAACCTACTTTAGGAATTCAGTTGGACACAATACGGCCAGCAGGAACATTCTTCCCTGCTCCCCTTGATAAGCTGGACGGCGCTGCTATGCGACACCCGGGTAGGGATTAGTGAAATCTCTGGCTAAAAAAAAGAAGTGCAGGCTGCGGCAAATACAGTCCCTGCTCGGGCACCTTAATTTCACCTGCAGGGTAGTCTCCCCGAAGGGCCTCCTTTGTGCCCGCCTTGCCAGGGCCATGGCAGGTTACTTCAGTTCCCCACCATCACATCAGGGTGACTCTCGGGTTTAAGCGCCAAGACCTAAGGGTATGGTTAGGGTTTTCTTGGAAAACTATAATGGGGTTTCCATTTTGGCAAGTGCCGCGGGAGCTTCAAGACAGTTTTCAAGTTCACACCGATGCAGCTGGCCTCCTATAGGTTTTGGTATTTCATTTTAGGGGCCAGTGGTGCGCTGGGGAATGGCCATCGTGGGTATGGACTCAGACCGAATCTTTATGGATATGACTTTCTTGGAGTTGTTCCCTCTAGTGGGCTGCGGTTCACATCTGAAGGATGTGTTTCGGCTAATTCACGCAGTTAAGTTCTGGTGCGACAACCAGGCTGTTGTTAGGTGGTAAACCGGGCAGTCCAGCCGGTCAGAGCGAAAGTGATGCGGCTAGTAAGGGAATTTGTAATGGTTTGCCTGTTCTAATCGTAACATCTCTTTTTTTAAAGCTGTTTTTCTGCCAGGTATAATCTAACAATATAGCTGACGCTTTGTCTCGGCTATCGTGGGTCAAAGGCCGCTAGCAGCTCCCCTAGCTCCCGGCTGCTTTCAGTTTCGCTCGAGAAGTGTCCAGACCCATCTGTGGCGCCTTTGGAGGCAGTCCATATAGCCGAAGGTGTCTTGCAGTCACTGGCCCCAGCTACACGCCGCGCTGTATGAAGGGGCCCTGAGCACCTTTTTTTTTGCATTTGCAGCTTCCATCGCTAACCTGTGCGACAGGGGTTTGCTGGGGAAGATTTGGTTCTCCGTATCTGGTGGAATTGAGGGACCGTGGAATCGGCTGCCAGGACTATTAAGGTCCATTTGGCGGCTATTTCCCTTTTTTTTCAGCCAGGCTCTTGGGGATCACCGCACCACTCCCGGCGTCTTTGAAGTTAGAAGAGTTGTGGCCGGGTGGGCAGCGCGCTTCCCCCAGGTCCACAAGACAGGTAGGCGCCCCATCACCAGGGAGCTCTTGGGGACTCTTTAATTAATGCTACAGACAATACAGTTTGTGACTCTGCTTATGAGGCGAAATGCACCTATTCCAAAGCCTTATTTACTTTGGGTACCTTTTATGGGGTCTTTCGGTGTAGCTTAATTAGTTAAGCTCCGTCCCAACGCCATCATCATCGGCCCTGGTAAGGCTTTTGGCCAAAGAGTCGGCGTGTGTCTATGGTTGATGGGAGCTACTTATATGGTTGGCGGGTCCAAGACTGACCAGCGCCCGCGGAACCAGAGTGACTTCTCTTTGGCCCTCTTCCCCACCAGGGCTCCCCTGCCCGGTGGCATTACACATGTATTGCATTTTGGTCAGTTCCCGTCTCGAAGAAGGGCAGGGTCCACCTGTTCATCCATAATGATGGATTGGCAGTAGTCCAGATACCAATTTACAGCTGTTCTGGGCGGCATTGCTTACAGCTTGTGGGCTCTCCCCGCTGAACAACAGTTTGGTTCCCACTCCTTTCGAATCGGAGCGGCAACCACGGCCTCTCAGGAAGGACACTCCAAGAACTGAGATTCATTAGGGCTTTAGGCCGCTTTGGAGGTCTCTAGCCTATCAGTGGTTTATGTCCGGCCTCACCTTTCAACTGTAACTTTGTTCTTCTTTATAGTTCCGTGGCCCGCCGCTACTAAAAGTTTGCCTATTGGTTGGGTCACAGTATTGTGCGTACTGGGCGGGGCGCCACGCCAAGAAATCTGGGCTGGGTGTTCAGAAACATCTGGCCTGGACAACCTCTTGTGGACATTCGCCACTGGCTGGCGAGACGAGGCATGATGTGGCCTGGCTCTGTTTCTCCGATTGGCGTAACTCCGCTCTTCAATTCCTGGCTTCCCCTGATGCAGTCGCTTTGATCTCAACTTCGGGTGAAAATTGACATTCCTGCCTCTAAAGGTGGTGGCGTTGCAGAACTCCATGAGGGGATGATTCTTGATGCTGCTCCACCATAAGACGTCAAGACCAAGCTGTTCTGGTCGCGCTTACTAGAGCCGGGAGGACTTGAGGAATGCGGTGGTCTCCGGCCAGGGTTAATAAAACCAGGTCTAAACTGTGTGTCGGGTCCGCTGGTCCCGGTTGGTACTCGAGCATGGGAGGGATGTTATTCCCATGTTGATCTATATCTCTATGCTCTGCCAGCATTGTTTTTTTTTTTTTTAGCCTCGATGGAGTCCACTTTATCGGATTGGGGCCAGGTCATTCTGGTTGCATGATGTCCACCATGCTCTGCTGCAGTGGCTTCGCTGCCCGCACTGGAGACGGCTGGAAACCCGCATGCTTGGATGCAGTGCTTTGCAACACGCACTTGTAGCCGTGGACTCTGGGCTTGCTGGAAGGGGGCGGAGCTGTTGGTTTAACAGCTCGGGTGGGCGGAGGGCATAAGAGCATATCCTATTTGGGAAGGCAGTAGCTTGCGTGCCGGACCTTCCTTCCAATTCCTCAGGGGCCTCCATATGAGGTCCCAAGTGGCTGGCGATAGGAGCTTCCTGAGTAAGCAAAGCCTTGGGGCCGGTCTAGCTGAGAGCCTCGCTGTCTCGGCAGGGAGGGGTGTCACAAATTGGATTTCCGCCCATGTGGCATCTAGTAACTTCCTGTTCCAGTTCCCTTGGGGATGTGCGTCGGACAGGGGTTCTGGTCCTGGGAGGGCCTAAGGGGTCAGCTTTGGCTGCCCTTATATAACCAGGTTCAGCTGGTTCTGCTGCCTGGGGGCTCAGGATGCATGCTCTGGATATGCTCAGCCCAGCTTCTGCTAAGGTTTTGGCTTCATGTTAAATAAAATTTGGGCTGCTACCGCATTTATTTCCAACAAGTATGTGTTAGTGTCTTGATTGGAATGAGTCTCCACATCATCCCTACATGCAATGAAACTTATTTCTTTGGTTTTGATTATGTACAAATATTTCAGAGAGATCATGGAAGTTGGATTAAGCATTCTCCCTCACCTCTGTTCAAAAATGACAGTCTCCCAGTGTTTGAACAAGTGCTTTTGCTTATAACTTGGAGTATAACAAGTGCTTGATGAAATCCTTGCTTTTTGCTTTCTCAGTGCATAGGTTATGCCTTCAGCAATCATTAATGTTGCATTTCTAAAAGCCTGCAGCAAAGATTTGTTAATCTGGCTATTTCAAATCAGTGTCAGTTCTCATAATATTTGTATCTCCTCCTTGTATCTCCCTGTTTTTCTCCCAATTTTTTTCTTTACTTCAGCAGAAAGCATTTTCTTGGGGTCCCTCTTACTCCTAAGCCCTTGCTCTTTCCCCTGACCAGTTAACTCCTCCTCCTGTCTTTTGTTTCCAGGCCTTCCAGTCCAGCTTACTGGCAACCAAAGACTCTTAGCACAAGAGTATAGCCAATAGCACTGGGAAATATATATTTCATGCTGCTGGCAAACTTTGTGCATTTTTAGGACAAGTCAGATGTGCTTAGAGGTCTTATCATCATTACAAACACAATAACAATTTCTTAGTGCATTACCATATAAGACCATCTCAAGACCAGCCAGCTGGAGTTAGGATCTTCAGTGGTCCTTTCTACCCAGAATACTGTTCCGTCATACAGTGACTCTAAACCAGCTGTCCTGGAGAGGCAAAAAAGAAATGAGGCATAGAAGAAGAAAAGAAAAAAAGAAGAAGCTGAGATTCTTTATACTCCCAAGTTTTTCTACCTTTAAGGAGTCTCAAAGCAGTTTACAATTGTTCCTTCTTCCTTCCTGCCTCCTATAACAGACAATGTCTCCTTGTGAGGTAATTGGGGGAGAGAGCTCAGAGGGAACTGTCCATGGTCCAGAGGCATACCTAGGGTGGGGCAAACAGAGCTGGTATCCTGGGCTCTCCTTGAAGGGGGTGCCACTGAGCCAGCCCAGACAGTGCTGGGATGGAAAGTCGTGGCAACGCAGCAGGAGGCTCCTGGCACAGAGACTGCGTGGCAGACGACCTGGGCCAGTGACAGAAGGCCCCACAGAAAGGGTGCATTCCCAGGAAGCCCCACGTGAAGAGTCAAGGGAGAGGCTTTGGCTGGATCCCTTGGCAGTCCTTGCAGCTGCTTTGATCAAACTGGGAGCCATAGTGTTACTGATCCAATCTGAACAACAGAATGGTGGTATAGTAAGAAACAACCTAGAGTACACTATAGCAGGCTACTCAAAGATTACAAAAAAGGTAAAATATTTATTATTTAACAAAGTTGCAAGGTGAATAACAAACAGGAATAAAGACCCCCTAATCCTAAAACAAAACAGTAATTCAACCAGTACATATAATGATGTGTATACCTGCATCTTTAAGAAGACTGACCAATCTAAATTCAAGAAACTTACGATTTCTGTTCTAGGAGACTTCTGACTAGCTTCAGAAATTCCAAGGGGAACGTGACAATATAGTTATATTATTCTAGTCAAGACCGGCTTCTGCAGGCAAAAGTGTTAAATAATGTTATGCTGCGCAAAACTGGCTTTTGAGGGAAAGATTTTTTCCATCATCTGCTCATGTCATTACCAAGAGTTCTATATTGAGAAAGATGGGACTTTTGTGTCCCAACAACAAAACAGGGTGGTATATTAAGCTATCTGGAATACTTCCGCTCTATGCGTATTTTCTTGATGAACTGTTTGATGTGATTGAAGAGCTGCTGGTTTCTCATAACTACTTTTCAGAACTGTATTTTGAGAAACTGAGGAGGGGTTGTTTTATCAGGAAAATGGCAAAGAAGGGAAGGTTTAAATCCCTCACATCTCTGCTGCATGGTTTTAATCTAAATCCTCCTCCTCCATGCTTTTTCTTTTGTTGTTGCTAAAGTAAATGTTGAAAGATCTGATTGTAGACTTCCCACATAATATATAGGAACAAAGTTCCTAAGTGCATTAAAGGTTAATGGGGAAAATGAGGGTTTCAAAATAAATTTGCCAATAGTTTATGATTTCCAGAGGTAGTTGTAGACATCGGGGGGGTGGGGGGGGGGGTTCTGCTGAGAGGACCACTGGTTGGCAAATCAGAAGTGATTGTCAGTCATTCCTTGGGATCCTTCTTAATAATGACTAAAACAATACTGGAAGAGTGGAAATATAAAGATAGTATTGATTCACATAAAACTTCTAGCTTAAATCAAGAGGAAAAATGGAATATAAATGAGGAAAAGTGAGACATATGCCCTGCGGGACTTGATGAAATCCAGCAGAGTTGTTCCACCAGGGTTATGGTAGGGACAGCCATGGTTTGTACCATCTGAATGGCCTGCCTCTTCTCTTCTCCTCTCCTGTTTATATCAACAGGGGTTATTTAATGTATTATTTTAATGGAATTTGATTTTATTCACCATTTGGGTTTTTAACTTGTTATTACTTATGGTTCTGTGTCTAGATTCTATTTTAATATGTTGGAAGCTGCCCTGACAATGCAAGGGGAAGGGTAGCATATAAATAAAATAAACACATATATGAAACAAATATTTCAATAAATGAATAAAAAAGGTTCTCTACTAGCAGTGCTTTCTAAAACTGCTAATTGTTTACAACAATATATCTAATAGTGGTGTGTGGTCCATCTGCAGATATCTAATTCCATGGATCAGGGGCACATTGAGACTCAACTGATTTTCCTGCAAACTTTGGGAACCACCCAGGCTTGCAGAAAAATCTGAAATTTTACAAAAAAAATGAACGGTTTAAATTCCTCCCAAAATAGAACAGTTCTGCCTGTAGACAGTGTCCTTAGCTAGATTCTGCTGTGACAGACTCCAGGAGCCACACCAGACCTGGCTGTGGTAGTGGCAGATGCTAAGAACCATTCCATGTCCAGTGGTAACAGATGCTAGTATCTACCTGGACCCGACCATGGCTGTGGTGGATGCCAGGAGCTGCTCCAGATGCAGATTGGCTCCCAGATGTTGCCACTGCTGCAAGCAGGCTCAAAAGTGAGTGGAGGAGCCTGCAGCTGTACTAAGCTCTGGGGATTCACCCACAAGTCTTTCAGGCCTCCCACTTGTAACATCCAAGGCACATGACTAAGTTGCTAAGTTATCATCCATTTTGACAATCTATAGCAAAAATAATGTGTATAAGGCAATACAGCTATTTAAGATGGCAGACCAAGCAATCATCTGCAAACAGGCAAACACTGAGTTAAGTTACCATCAGGCCGCCATTCTCATTGCATCATGAGAAGCTGAGTAGTATCTCTGTGGTTCACTTCAGATCTCTACAGTGGTAGCTTTGCCTTTGTAAATATGCTATTGCTGCTGATATGAAGGAGGTTGGAAGTATGAACAGTAATCTGTTCTTCACCTTTGTTTTTTACATCTACTGTTCACATTCGGATTGTAATGGTAGTTTAGGTTGCTATACACTCTTTTAACTGCAGAAACTTAAAACCAACTTTGAAAGAAAAGTCAAAATGTAAAACATTTTTCAACAGCATACCCTTACTTTGAAGTTGGATTTTGCTTTTATTATGAATCTCACAATATGTTGGAGGTGACCTCCAGCAAAATGCAGAAATTTATGCTTAAATCCAGGTATATGAATAAGGCTTTTTATTTTTATTGAGATTAACCATGTGAGTAAATGTTTGCATTGACTGAAACTAAGCAATGGCAGGACATAAATTTTATTTGTCTTCAGGACCTAAGTTATAAGATAGCCATAGAGAAATTATAACCATGCTGAAGTACCACAAAGTTGATTTTGGCAGAATAGAGCTGAGTACTGAGGGAGGGGCAGTGGTAGTGTTAATAGGATACAAGATGAAAGGGGGCACTGGAAGATAGATTAAAGACACAAAAATTTGCTGCATTCTGGATTTTGGTTCTAACAGTGGCTAGTTGGAAACATAAGCATAGAATGATGGAGAATGCCTGGTTGTACCAGCAACTGGTACAATTGTTCAGTTTTCATATCATGATAGGTATATTCCTTCACAAATCTGTGTGGTCCATGAATAAGGTCACTATAAGTTAATCATTCCTAGAAATCTGAAGATCTCATGTCTATCAGTAAGATGGAGAAACAGGGCCATCCACAGACAAGGTATAGGCTACGTTTCATAAGGATATCAGAATGAATAGTGTCATAAGCTGCTGAGAGACCCAGGAGAATCAATACAGTTGCATTCCTTCTGCCCATCTCCCAAAATAGTCTAGCTACCAGGATGGCCAAGGCTGCTTTAGTCCCATAACTGATGTAATTTTGCACTGGATTTGCCAGAACTTTACAAAGCAATTAAATTGTGGCACATCATTACAATGAAACTATTTTTACTGCTTTAAATTCATCCTCGTTATTTAGAATTTTTACTCTTTACCAATCTTCCCCCTGCTAGCTGTAAAGGATTCAATGGTGTTGATGGTGAAGTAACCTTGAGTGCATTCCACAGCCCGGGCGATGGGCCAGCTTCATCGGCGGAGACTTTATCTTTGCGCGGGAGATGAGGACTCCGTTCCCATGGGAAGCAGGAAGGGGGATGGGGTGAATAGAGTTATAACCTGTGCTTCTGGCGGGAAGTGTCATTCCTGCCACTGCGTGTACTTGAGCTTTCTAAGATGTCTGAATAAACGGTCTTTTTCGCCAAAGAGCCTTTTATTTCTGCTTCTATGGAATTCCTTACATTGTGGCAGGAATCCTTAATCCATCTACCTTACTAGTGCAGTGGACCTCTAGTGTCTCGACATGGAGAGGTTGAATGTTACTGCGGAAGGTGCGGTAGCCCCCAAAGAGGGCTCCGACCTTTCCCTTCTGGATCTGGAGGAACTGGCAGGAGAACGGGCCTCGCTGGTGGCTCTTTCCCGTCCTCGTATCAGCACGAGTCTTCCTTTACTCCGTTGGAACGAGGGACGTGACGCACGACCATGGGGACTTACATGAGTCGTTTGGGGCGCTGTCTATGGCTCGAGCGCCTGTGGATCGGATCTCTACCCATTTTCGTGGTGGATTACAAACCTCAGATGCAACCTGTCATGGAGGAGACGGGCCTGACCACCTTCATGCGGCAACCCAGGAATCCATTGAACGATTCCTGGACTCGTATTTCGCGATGCTCCCAAAGAACCACCGTGACACAGCACTGGGGCCCGCCCAAAGGACACCGACTAAACCTGGGATTGGGAGGGGTGTCCGCATTCGTTTGCCAATCGACCCCTGACCCCGGGTCAGCGGCCGCACCTGAGGTGCCTCGAGCCACCGGGGGCTACGGTGTCTCCGGCGTCTCGCCTCCAGACGGTATCTAAGAGTCCGGAGGAAAGCCTGCACTCCCAGCCGGATTCGTTCCCTCTCCCATCGAAGCGAGACCTGATGAGGAAGTGGGGCGACTCGCGCAGATGCCCAAGAAGCATGGACCCGTGAACGCCAGCTATGGGAGGAGGAACGGGCACAGTTGCAGCAAGAGCGCTAAAACCTGCAGAGGGACCGGAACGGCAACGCAGAAGTCCAGCTCGAAGTTGGACCGCGCTAAAGATGCGCTCCAACGACAATATCCCCAGAATCTGTCAGTCCCTCATAAAGTCCTGGAACACTCCAGACCGCCTTTACAACGGCAACGCGAAAAGCATCTCAGGCTCCTGGCGCACGCGAAAGTGAGCTCTACCTGAAGCCCTTAAACCGGGACCGTAACTGGCTAAATTGGAACGGTGAAAAGCTGCTCTGCATGCGCACACAGGATGCTTTGACCGCAAGGAGAGGGAGCTGGCTGCGCTGGAGAGGGAGCTAAGTGAGGTGCTAAGACCAGGAAGCCCCAAGTTGAGAGTCTATGCAGTTACTGATCATGCCGGCTTCAGGGGGGCCACTGCACTCCTGGGTCCCTGCCACCCAAACGCCAGCTGCACCGGCCATAGCGCCCCGACTCCGGCCCCCCCGCATAACAGTGCCTCGCTCTGCCCAACCTGCTTCAACCCGCGCAACCACCGCCTTCAGCAGCCTTGCTAAGAGCCAGGAACGGGCTACTATAGGCCCCCGATACCAGTCTGCCGCTTTGATGGGGACCGCTTCCAAACTTCCCCTACTTCATTTTGCAAACTCAATGCCCACTTTGGAAGACTATGATGATTTATACCGGTCTGAGCGCGAAAAAATACGTGGGACATCGGGCTCAGTCCTGGATGGGGCAGCAGCCACTGGTTCCTGCGGACTCTTTGGATTTTGGCAAGATGAAGACTTCTCGCACGGTGCCCGGGTGATTCCTCCAAGCCTTTAAGAGTGCGCCTCCAAGATCCAGGCGCCGAGAATGAAGGCTATCCCGGCATTCATCAAAACTGATCCAGCAAGGCAACCGCCCGGGCTTGCAGAATTTGCCCGTGAATTTCGTGCAGGCGGCGGCTGCTCGACTTCCCTCCTGAGTGGCCTGAACGCATGAAATGCTTAATACTTCTCGGATGCTGTGGACGGCAAGTAAGCCATGCGTGAAACGGTGTTTTTAATTCGGGTTCCTTGGTGTACTATTGCAGATTGGATCCAGTTAGTCCCAGGTGGCGCCTTCGCTTGGAATATCGCTGCAGGCCGGAGGCCTACGCCTAAAACCCACCACTGCGCCTACCAAGCCGCTTCCAGCCTAGCCGCCCCTACCGAAACCACTCTTCTGAACGCCGTCGCACTGGGATTGTGTCTTTTACTATGCGAGGGCCAGGTCATCTAGCTTCAGCCAACTGTCCTTAAGAAAACAAAACCAACCGGCTTCCAGCTCCACGCCAAGACTCCATCTGCCAAGCCACCATCGCGAGATCAAGGGCCGCCTTCCGACGGGCTCAGCCTAAAAGCCAGGTTCATCGAAGGCTTTACCCAGAGGAGGGGGAAGCAGCTGTTTGCCTTTCTTTCAGCCCCCTCTATGGACATGTGTGGCCTCGACTCCTGACGCCGGGTGAGTGAAGGCAGCGCTCCCATTACTGTCCAAGCATGCTTTCTGGCCAACCCCGGGCTAAACACACTCGCGATTATAGCCGCCTCAGCCCTTGTGGGATTCTGGGCTGCTCCCACTGCTTAAATGCGCCCCAGGTGGCAGAGGAGCTAGGTCTGGACCAAATTCTGAAGTTAAGCTTCCATACCATCTCACCCAAATGGACGGCAGCCCCTCGGGAATCGTAAGCGGACCGCCCATAGTTCAAAAAACACACAGCCGGGTTCTCCTCCTCATACCGTAACCATTGGGAGAAAATTAGTTTTATTTTGGCGCCAGTGGCCAAACACTCCATAGTTTTGGGCATGCCATGAGTTATTAAGCTTACATGAACCAAAAGTTCATTTGGAAAGAACGGATCTTAGAATTCACTGGACCCTCCTCCGCGGTGAACACATGAATTGGGGGGAAAACCCAACTTCTCCTGGACATTGAATCCCCTCCCTGGCTTCTTCAGCGATTGCCTCCCCGATCTCTATTGGCATCCCACCCAAGCGTATCATGATCTAGCCAGAGTTTTTCTGGAGCAAGGATGCGATCAGTTGCCACCCCATATAGTCACTGTCTGCAATATCGTTATGTGTACAACCAGGGGCGAACTGCCCAAAGGTAGAATCTACCGCGATGAGTCCTAATGAGGAGAAGGAACTTCGTGTTCCTTCTTGGACAAGAACCTTGCTCGCTGGTTCATACGGCGGGCTACCAACACACACACATCGCTGCTCCCGCTTTGTTTTGCCTGAAAAAGAAAGATGGGTCTTTACGGTTTCTTGCAACAGATTATCGAGGTCTCTAATGCGGTCTCCCCTGTCCAATAAATATCCTTTGCACTTTGATCAAGGACCCTTTAGATGCACTGGGCAAAGGGCGCTATTTTACTAAAATTGGACTTGAGAGGAAGCTTACTACAGGGTCAGAATTGCTGAAGGCTATGAACACTTCGACTGCTTAACACAAAGTTTGGACAGTTTTGAATACTCTGATAAATGCCATTCGGTTAAGTGGGGCCTCCGGGCTTTGTATGGCCCCTATCAACGAAGTTCTCCAATGATTTATTGTACAAGGGAGTTGTGGTATACTCTAGATGACGCTTTTAATTTACTCCACAAAACCATAGAAGAGCATGAAACATTGGTTCGGGAGGTATTGAAACGCTTTGCTCGACAACTCCCTCTTTGCCAAACTCTCCAAATGCTGTTTTCACCAGACCTCCATTGACTATTTGGGTTACCGGATCTCGCCCGAGGGCTTGAAAATGGATCCTGCTAAAATTGACGCAGTCCTCCAATGGCCTGCCCCCACCAACCGCAAAGAACTCCAATCTTTTCTTGGTTTTGCTAGTTTCTATCGCGGGACTTTATACCCCAATTCGCCGAACTGGACTCTCCCTCTCACAGACCTCTTTAATACGCACTAAAGGTAAAGATCCAACGTCCGCCAAGCCCGGGCCCCCCCTTTCCTGGTCTGAAGAGTGTCAAAACAGCCTTTCAACTCTTTAAAGTCTGCTTTTACCATCGAACCTATCCTAAAGCACCCTGACCCAGATCTTCCGCTTGTGGTTCACGTGGGATGCCTCGGACAAAGCACTTCTGGGGCAGCCCTGTTGCAGAAAAAAAAAAATAAAGATGGTAGGCTGGTTCCGTGTGCTTATTTGTCTAAGAAATTCTCTGGTGCTGAACTCAACTGGACTGTAGGGGATAAAGAGACCGCGGCCATCAAAGTAGCATCTCTCCACTTGGCGCCACTGGCTGGAGGGGGCTAAACACCCCTTTCAGGTTTGGTCGGATCACAAAAACCTGGCAGCTCTTTCCAATCAGGATGTCCGGGTAAAACAACTCCGTTGGGCCAATGTATTTTCTCGCTTCTCTTTCACAGTCCATTTTTTCCCCTGGGAAAACCACAACTGGCTGATCGCGCTCTCGCACTTACCCGGGGAGGGGGGTGGAGCCACCTTTACGAGACATTCCACGCACTGTTCTCTCCCCCTCCCAGTTGGGGCTGGCTACACCTCGACCTCAAACGCCCACTCCTCCTCCACCCCCTATTCCTAGTCTTCGTCTCTCCTTTCCTATGGAACTCGAGGAGGCGTGGGCTGCACGAGCCTCCAGCAGAAGAAAGTGACTCCCACCAGGCGCTTTGGAGAATGGAGTTTGGCGGAGGGGGGAATGTTGGTAATGCCTCCCCCCCTCCGCAAGCAGGTTCTTGAAGCTCGCCACGATGCCCGCTCGGCCGGGACATTTCCAGTTTCTGAAAACTCTGCATTTGGCCCTACCGGCAGTTCTGGTGGCGCCAACAATGCTAAGGACATTGAGGCATATATTAAGTGCTGCTCGGCTTGTGCAGAAGCCAAAACCATCTCCGGTAAGCCCCATGGGCTGTTGGAACCTCTCCCGGTGGCCTCCCTCCCTTGGGAAGTCATCTCTATGGACTCTATTACAGATTTGCCCGGAAGTCATGGCAACACGGTTTTGTGGGTGGTGGTGGACTTATTTTCTAAACAAGCCCATTTTTTTTTATTCCATGTGCTTCCATCCCCTCCTCACCCTAAGCTGGCACGGCTGTTCATTCAACATGTTTACCGCCTGCCATTCCTACCGGATAAGGTGGTCTCCGACCGCCGCCCCTGCACCATTTCCAAAGTTCTGGAAGGCGCTTTTGGGGTTGTTGGGGGCTGCCCTCGCAGTCGCCAGCTCTCTACCACGCTCTCAAAGTGACGGTGAGACGGAGAAATCCAACAGAACTCCTAGAGCAGTATTTACGTTGCCAGCACCAACTACCGCCAAGACAATTGGTGCGAAATTATTCCGCTTATGAGTACGCCTATAACAACAATGCTGCCCTAGCAGTACAAAGAAAACCCCCTTTGAAATTAATTGTCTGGTCGCTTCCTTCCCAAGGTTGCCACGAACTACACGCGACAGCTTTGGACCCTCCAGAATTTCAACAATGGATTTCTGGCCCCTAGCCGAGGGGTGCGGAAATCGGGTCCAGACCGCCTTTACAACAGGCTAAGGACTCCCAAAAGCTGCAAGCTGATAAACACCGCTCGGATTTCCCTCTGCGTGTGGGCTTTGGGTGTATTTGTCCACCAAAAATCTCTGTGAGATCGCATATACCCTTCTCTAAACTGGGCAAAAAAAAGATTCGCGGGACCTTTTCAGATTACTAAAGTGATTAATGATGTCACGTCTCGGATTGGATTTTGGCTCTTAACTCTCTAGTGCAAGTAACATTCATCCCAGGTCTTCCATTCCAGCTTACTCAAGGAGGCTCCTGCTTCCGATGCTCAGTAATGACCTACCGGAGAGGCCCCCACCGACTATTATTGATGGCCACAAGCACTACGTTTAAATTGACGCTTATCCTGGACTCTCGCTTTAATCGCAAACGCTTTGTAATATTTAGTCTCTTGGGTGGGATATCTCCTCTTGCATAATCAATGGGTTTATTCCCTGAAAATATTGACGCTTCAATCTCTTATTTCTGCTTTCCACCGCGCCTTTCCGCATAAACCTGGGGGGGAGGGGTCTTCTTTAAGGGAGGCAGAGTGTAAAGGATTCAATGGTGTTGATGGTGAAGTAACCTTGAGTGCATTCCACAGCCCGGGCGATGGGCCAGCTTCATCGGCGGAGACTTTATCTTTGCGCGGGAGATGAGGACTCCGCTCCCATGGGAAGCAGGAAGGGGGATGGGGTGAATAGAGTTATAACCTGTGCTTCTGGCGGGAAGTGTCATTCCTGCCACTGGCAAGTACTTGAGCTTTCTAAGATGTCTGAATAAACGGTCTTTTTCGCCAAAGAGCCTTTTATTTCTGCTTCTATGGAATTCCTTACACTAGCTAGCTATTTTGACCCAAGGTTACTTTACAGTGAATTTTATCAATCATTGTTTGCAACCATTCTCCAAAATGAAGCTCACAAACAACATGTGTGAATCAGACTAAGGTTTATTAATTACAAAATGAATTGGCCAACTTACCCCCTGCCCATTATTGGAGTTCCTTAAAAAGCAATCCATTGAGTTTGCCAGTGGCTTTCCCCACAAAGAACATTTAAAACAACACTTTCACAGGGAAAAGGGCAATAAAATGCTCTAATTGCCACAGAGCAGAGATGAGTTTTATCTGTCCAAGGGGCAAGATGGGGCTATAGCAAAACTGGGCAATAAAACCTGTGATATATGAATTCCATGCTGATTGGGGGAAGGAGTGACAGGATCCCACAAGAGCATCAGTTCACAAACTCAGGATTGGACAAGGAACATTGAGCCAAATAAGTCAGAAATAATTAAAAGTTATGTTAAAGGTGTCCAAGTGTTTGTTCAAATCATCCCCATTCAAGCTTCTTGGACTTCCTGGGAGATAAAGAAACCGTCCTTCTTGTCCCACCCAGATCATTGTTGTTGCCCATGACAGCAAGAACATGGACTACCTGTGGATTACTGGGAAGTTTAATGAAACATACGTTTCTGAAATATTGGTGTTTTATTTGTAAGCCTTCTGTAATATCTCAGAATAAACTGATAAAGCCCTTTTTAACTTCAAATGTTGTTGTAATTAGCATTTGCTTCAGTTTTGTTTCAGTTGATTAATGATCTCTTTAACTTATTGGTTTTGTTTGTTGTTTTTGAACACATGCACATATTTTACTTTATAATGTACAACTGAGATAAGATAACTGTCTCAGATGTCCTGGGCCTCAGGCTAGGCCCCGGTCATTTGACCTTGGGGTTTCCTCTTGGCCTTCAGGTTGTTGCTAAGCAGGTGTCATTCCTGAATCCCATGTCCCTCACCTCTAGTGCTCCCTTCACATCTGTGTGCCTTCTCTGTCCCTGAGTTGCCCAGCCCTGCCAGTAGAGCTGTTTCTCAGGACTGTCTACAGGCTCTTTCCCTGGTATGCCTCCACTGCTCCATGGCTTGGAGGCCCTTCCTCCTTCCATTGCCTCTCTCCTGGCAGCTATTCTCTGGCCATTCCTCTGTAAGTCTTCAGGCCCATTGAGGTTGGAGTCACTCCGCAGGGCCTCTGGCCCAGAAGTCATCTCTCCACTGTCGCTCAGGGCTTTCTCCCAGCCCTCAGTGCCTTGGTCCATCTTGAGACCTCTGAGGGCTGCTTTGTGGGCTGAAACATGTTCAATGCACACTCCCAGACAGCAATAATTGCTCGCTTCCTCCTGTGGATTCTCTGCTGCCCCCAATACCCACAAGTCTCTTCCTGCAGAACTTTGGCTATTTCTGTTGACACAAGCAGTCAAAGTGGTTCCAGTCCTTCCTCCAGCATTGTGGTGTCGTTAATGGCTGTCTGTCTTCCCTTTCAGCCAGGACATCAGGTGTTTTCCCACACTACCCAGTCCCTGCAGGGCTGCTCAGATGGCCACATTACATTGGTTTTAATAGGAAAAATTTGGCATTGGAAAGCAGAAACTGTTGAAAAAAATAACAATATACTGATTTTTTTTTCTGAAAGGAAGTAAACAAAACTGAAATGGAGGCATGCAATTTAAATCATCCTGCTTTCAAAAAACTGGCCTTCTTCCTGATCAGAATTGCCAGCATAGTGCAATCCTGTGCCAAATTAGACCTGTCTCAAGGTTTAGATTGGAGTTAGTACCCAGGATTGCATCATGGGTCCCCTATCTAGCCATGATCAGGGATAGATCAGTCTCAGGAGCAGAATAGATATAGATATATCTATCTGTCTGTAGGTCTGGCTATACCTATGTCTGCATCTATCTGTATTTAGATGTGGGGCCGAGGATGACATGGGGATCTATGATATAAGAAGTATAAATATAGATATAGAGAAATATATATCTATATAATTGGATACATTATCCGTGCTTACATGGCAGCTATTAATCATGACTCTCTGAAAAGTGACTTTAACCACAGTGTAATAAACCCCATCAAAAATTCAGAAGCTGAAAACTATTGAACTACAGAAAGTATGAAAAATCCCAATCCTCAGTTTGTATTGATGCTCTTCTATTGACATAAATAATACTCAACACATAAAACTTCTGTGACATTTTCAGACCTCTAATTTCAGCTTTTGCTTTTAGGTGGTACTTTGCCACCCTGTGACTACTGTTCTGTTCCAGTTATTTCCATCCCAAAAGAAGGTTTTTCCTCAGATGCTAACCCTGAGATCTGAAAGACCCACTGTGTTCTCTCTAGCATATGTATGCAGACCTATAATCCTGGCTAAGTAAGTTGCCCTACAGATATACTTGAAGTGTACTGTTTGATTTGTGAGCAGGAAATAACGGGTTTCATTGGCAGGATGAGATGCTTCCAAAAACCAAATCATCTAAGCCTTTAGCAAACCCAGCCAACACTTGTAAGGCCTCAGTATGCCATTTTTTCAGCAATCCTATACTTGCAGAAAAGCCATACTATGTTTGGGAGTATATAATCCATCTTTCCCTTACAATAAACTAGCACTCAAACTCAGTGGCATATCTAGGGAGGCAGGAGGGGACAGATGACTCTGGCGCCATTTTTCTGAGTCACAAAGGAGATGCATTTTGGCCACACACCCCTGTGCCCAGTCTCAAGCTGAACTCCCTGTGCTCCCTGCCGTATTCCGCGCAAAAAAATTCAAACCTTTTGCAAAGTGCGCCGAGGTCAGCAACACAAAAGGTGGGGGCAAGGCCAGGGAGGGCACACTCCTTCCCTGGCCTTGTCCCTGCCCTTTGTGTTGCTGGTCTCAGTGCATTTGGTAAAAAAACTGAATTTGTTTGCTGGGGGAGTATGGAGGGGAGTTTGGCTGGGTACTAGATGTGAGGGAAGGGTGGCACCTGGGGCAAGCTGCAGGTGCTGGTTTTTAAAGGAACATCCCTGCCCAAACTGTCCTTAAGATTTGTGGGATTTGGTTCAAGGAGAATGAAGTTTCCAGTAGTACAGTTTGGATTTTCTGAAACATCATCTAAATGTACTGAAGTAATAAAGGAAGAAGCAGCAAGTCTCTAATTCTCTTGTTTCATGATTGAGAGACAGAAGATTCTATGGACCACGTGACTGGAGAAATTGAAGGCCAGTGGGTGGAAATGTCTGGTCCTAAGTGACAGCTAACTTATTGCGGGCTTCTAATGTGGAGTATGGTCGGTCAGGATCACTTCAAATTCATGGCTACATGCAGGCAAGTTATAGGTATGCAATTTATAAATGTGCAATTTATGTGTGGCAGAAAATGAGACTTTTATTACTTCTTTTTCAGTGAAGTAATAGTCATATGAGGAAAACATCAAGGAAGTGCACATTTATCAGTTGCACCACACTGAAGATTACATCTCATGATGCATTCTTACTACAGTTCAAGCTTTGTAAGTGACGAACATGAATGCTGTCCCAACAAGCACAACATTGTGCATAATGGCTGCGTAATACATCAGTGATAATACATTGTGATTAGTATGTAGTATGCACTCTTACATACCTCTTTACATAGTGGAGAAACAGTTTGCCTCACAATTGTAAGGATGGCAGTTTTGCCTGTTTCTCTCCCAGCCACCTGGCCTTCCCACCCCCCAAGGCCAGGTGGCTGGGAGAGAAACAGGCAAAACTGCCATCCTTACACTCTGCTTCCCCCAAGAAAACCTCCCCCCCCCCGGCTTATTAGGAAAGGCTTTGTGAAAAGCAGAAATGAGGGAGGGGGCATCAATATTTTCTGTATATACCCATTGATTATGGCCAGAGGGATAGCCAACCCATGAAACTAGATACTGTAGACGTTTGCGGGAGAAGCGGGAGTCCAGAATAGCATCTATTTCATAGTGCTTGTGGCCATCAATTATAACTGGCGGGGGTGTCTCCGGAGGGACGTGCCAGGCATCTGAAATGGGAGCCTCCTTGAGCAAGCTGGAATGAAAGACAGGATGAATGTTACTTAATGAGTTAGGCAGTTCCAAACGAGCAGTAACATCATTGATCACCTTTGTAATCCGAAAAGGGCCCACAAATTTCTTGCCAAGTTTTGAATATTTGTGCACGTCTCTAAGATTTTTAGTGGACAAATAGACCCATGCCCCAACACGCAAAGGGAAGTCTGAGCGATGCTTGTCCGCCTGAACCTTTTGTGATTCTTGGGCCTGCTGTAAGGTAGACTGCACTGTATTCCAACCCTCGGCTAGTGAAGAAATCCATTGGTTGAATTCTGGAGGCTGCAGTACCTCTGCAGGCAGCTGGGGTAACGGTGGAAAAGACCGACCAGAAACAATCTCAAACGGGGTCTTTTGCGTGCTACTATGAATGGCATTGTTATACGCATACTCTGCAAAAGGAAGTAAGTCGCACCAATTGTCCTGATGATAGTTAGTATAACAACGTAAATACTGTTCTAATGTTCTGTTCGTCCGTTCTGATTGGCCGTCACTTTGAACGTGGTAGGGGGCGGCGACCGCTGGGGTGGTTCCCAACAGCTCCAGGAAAGCCTTCCAAAACTTAGATATGAATTGGGGACCGCGGTCGGATACCACCTTGTCGGGAGAGGAATGTAGGCGATAGATATGTTGGATAAACAACCGGGCCAGTTTAGGTGCCGACGGAATGGTGGTGCAAGGAATGAAATGCGCCTGTTTAGAAAAAAGATCCACCACCACCCATAAAACAGTGTTCCCGTGGCTTTCCGGCAAATCGGTTATAAAATCCATGGAAATGATCTGCCAGGGCCGAGATGCAACTGGGAGGGGTTTTAATAACCCATGCGGCTTCCCCGGTATCGACTTGGCCTCCGCACAGACGGAACACCCCTTGATATAAGTTTCAATGTCTTTGTGCATGGAGCGCCACCAGAACTGTCGGCGGGCCAGATGCAACGTTTTCAAAAACCCGAAGTGTCCTGCCTGACGGGCATCATGACACATTTCGAGAACCTGCTTCCGGAGAGGAGGAGGGATGTACCAGCACCCTCCCCGTTTCCAAACACCACCCTCCAAACGCAGTTGTGAATCTCCTTCCCCTGCTGACAGTTCGCGGAGCCCCGCCTCCCTGAATCCCTGGAGAAAGGGGGAGACAATGGTAGGGATGGCCGGAGGGGGAGGAGCCGCCGTAGTTTGCGATCGGGTGACAGCTAATCCTAGCTGGGAGGGGGAGAGAACGGTGCGCGGGATGTCTCGTAGCGATGTTTCCTCCCCCTCCCCGGGGAGGCGAGACAGCGCATCAGCCAGTTTATTGCTTTTACCAGGAAAAAAATGGACTGTGAAAGAGAACCTGGAGAAAAAATCGGCCCAACGCAATTGTTTTGCAGACATTTTGAGCGGAGTGGACAGGGCAGCCAGATTTTTGTGGTCTGACCAGACCTGGAAAGGGTGTTTGGCTCCTTCTAGCCAATGGCGCCAAACGCTCAATGCAGCTTTGATAGCTGCGGTCTCCTTATCCCCCACAGTCCAATTAAGTTCAGCCCCAGAAAACTTTTTGGACAAGTAAGCACACGGTACCAATTTGTTATTTTTATTTTTCTGCAAGAGAGCAGCGCCCAGCGCTTTATCCGAAGCATCCACATGCACGATGAAAGGAAGGTCTGGGTCTGGGTGCCTTAAAATTGGTTCTGTGGTAAAAGCTGTTTTTAGCTGCTGGAATGCTGCCTGGCACTCTTGAGACCAGAGAAGGGGGGTTCCGGGTTTAGAAGCCTGCGAGTCTTTGCCTTTGGTACGTAAGAGATCGGTGAGCGGTAAGGCAATTTCAGCAAATCGGGGAATAAAGTCACGATAGAAATTGGCAAAGCCTAGGAAGGATTGCAGTTCCTTCCTATTGGTGGGGGCAGGCCATTCAATCACTGCGGTTATTTTAGCTGGGTCCATTTCCAAGCCCTCATGAGAGATTCGATACCCCAGATAGTCTATGGAGGAGCGATGGAAACAGCACTTTGACAACTTGACAAAGAGGGAGTTATTCAGTAGGCGTTGTAAGACTTCTCGTACTAGATTCTCATGCTCCTCAATGGTTTGTGAGTAAATTAATACATCATCTAAATATACGACCACCCCTTTATATAGCAAATCTTGCAAAACTTCGTTGATAAGGGCCATGAAGGCTCCTGGAGCTCCAGCTAATCCGAATGGCATTATTAAATATTCATATTGTCCAAACTTTGTATTGAAAGCTGTCAAGTGTTCGTAGCCTTCCGCAATACGGACTCTATAATAAGCCTCTCTCAAGTCCAATTTGGTAAAGATCCGCCCTTTGCCTAATGCATCCAAGAGGTCTTTGATTAAGGGCAAAGGGTACTTGTTGGATATGGACACAGCATTCAATCCACGATAATCAGTACAAAGTCTTAACGAACCGTCCTTTTTCTTAACAAATAGAACAGGGGCGGCATGGGTGTGTTTCGTGGCTCGTCGTATGAATCCGCGAGCCAAGTTTTTATCTAAGAAGGCGCGGAGTTCCTTCTCCTCGGTGGGGCTCATGCGGTAGATTCTACCTTTAGGTAGCTGAGCTCCGGGTTGTAGTAAGATTTTGCAGTCAGTATCCCTATGGGGGGGGTAATTGATCGCACTCCTGTTCTTGAAACACCCTGGACAAGTCTTGATACGCCTGCGGGATTTCCGTAGGAACAGGGGCAGACAATACATTTAGAGCTTTAGGACTCATGAGTTCGTTCTCAGTTAGTGGTGGGCTTTCCTCCCCGTTCATGTGATCTCCACAGGGGGGATCCGAGAATTGGAGGACCCGCTCTTTCCATATGATGGTTGGTTCGTGTAAGAGCAACCAAGGCATGCCTAACACAATAGAGTGCTTAGCAACAGGAGCAAGGATGAAACTTATTTTCTCCCAATGGTTGGCACATCGGAGAAATACTGGTTGGGTCTTAAAACGTGCCGGACCTTCACCACCTAGAGGGCTACCATCCATTTGGGTGAAGGGAATGGGTTTCACCAAGGGGACTCGGTCTAAACCAAGTTCTTCGGCCACTTGTGGTCTCATGAGACAGTGGGAACAGCCTGAGTCCACAAGTGCGGAAGCCAGAATGCGCGTATGTTTACTTGGGTTGGCTAACGAGGTCAAAATGGTAATGGGAGCACTGCCTTCACTCACCGCATCTGGAGTAGGGCTAATGTCCTCGGGTGCTGCTGACAGGCAGAGCGCTACATCTCCGTCCTCGAAAACTTCCTCGATAGCGGCTTTGGACGTTCCCTGAGGCGGCGGACCTGATTTACGTGGAGGCTTGGCTGCCACGGTGCGTGTAGCCGGAACCTGGGGTTTCTGCTTCTTCGGGCAGTTGGCAGCCTGGTGGCCAGGTCCCCCGCAGTAAAGGCACAATCCCAAGCGACGACGGCGTTCCGAAGTGGTTTCTGGTGCGACGGCAGGAGTTGATTTGCGAGTACTTGGTGCTGGTGTTGTGGCAGGTTTTGGGTGCGGACGGCCATCTGCGCGGGCACGCGCAAGACGGGCAGCGACTTGTGATCCCAGTTCGATCCATTCGGCTACTGTCCGCGGGATCCGGATGAGGATAACCGTTTCGCGCAGTTTGATGTCCATGCCTTCGAAAAAATACTCACATTTCATGCGTTCCGGCCAGTCTGGAGGAAGTTTACTGGCCGCTGCACGAAATTCCCGAGCATATTCAGCGAAAGAACGGTTACCTTGCTGGATGGTTTTCACTGTACGTATAGCATCGTTTTCTGCATCAGGGTCTTGGAAACGGAGGCGTAACGCCTGGAGGAACCCCCCCACTGTGCGAGTGTCGTCAGCCTGTAATTCGTAGAGGGTAACGAACCATTCAGCTGCTATTCCATCCAGTACTGATCCAATGTCTCGGACTTTCTCACGTTCAGAACGATATAAATCATCAAACTCTTGCATATGGGCATCGAGTTGTAAGATGAAGTAGGGGAGTTTCGATGCAGTCCCGTCAAAACGAGCTGGGATGGGAGGTCTGTAAAATCCTCTTTCAACAGCTCGAGGTGGCTGTTGAGGCTGTTGCTGTGGGTGGCCCGGTGGCTGCAAGGGGTAAAGTGGCGGGGCTGGAGGAACCGGGAGTGGGTGAGGCGCCCTGGGTTGAAGGGTCGCTGGAACCGGGCCTCGTAGTGCCGCGCCTCCGGCGGGGAGGGAAACTGTAGGCGCGTGAGTGAGGGTGTGGGCGCTGCTCGGAGCCCTTGCCAGTGTAGCCCGCTGCCTTCGCAGATCCTGTTCCAGGTCAGCCAACTCTCTTTCCTTGCGTGTTAAGGCATCCTGGTGCGCATGCAAGGCCGCCCTCTCACGATCCAATTTAGCTCGTTCATCTCGTTGTACGGCTAAAGTCAGTTCACTCTGTGTTTGGATGGCCCTGATGCTCTCGCACTGGCATTGTAAATCCATTTTTGACTGATCCAGTACTTTGTCATGAACCGTCAGATTCTGCTGAAACTGTAGACGCAACGCTTCTCTTTCACGATCCAACTCCATTTGGATTTCTTTGCGTTGCTGTTCACGGTCCCGTTGCAGATTTTCGCGCTCCTCTTCCCAGAGTTCGCGCTCGCGCTCCCAGGCATGTTTGGCTTCTCGCAGCATGGCCACTTCATCGTCCCAACTTTCCTTCGAGGGCATTGGGAACGGGTCAGGGTCGGGATTAAGTTCCATCTCAGGCGGATTCCTTTCGATTCCTCCGACCGCTCCACGAATCTCTTCCATCCGCTCATCCGCTCCCGGCTCTGGAGGCGCAGGTTTAGTATGGAACCCTCTACCGATCATCGATCCGACCCTCGTCATTGTTCCAGCCTCAGCCGTAGTTTTGGGACGCGCCCCGGTACTATGCCACTGCTGCTCCTTGGGGATATCATCAAAGTACTTGTCTAGGAATCTTTCGATGGATTCCTGGGTGTCAGCATGGATGGTCGTCAGTCCCAGTTCCTCAGGGACTGGTTGCATTTGGGGTTTGTAATCCACTCGTTGTCGGAGGGAAACGAACCGGTCGACAGGCGCCCGATCCATGGACAACGCACCAAACGTTTCATGCATCTCCACACGGTCGGTCCCACCTTGATCATCCCAATGGAACAGGGGCAAACTCGTACTGTCTCTAGGTCTGGAGAGAGTCACCAGAGAAATCGGGCCATCTCCATCTCCTAGATCCTCGGAATCTGGAAGGGAAGGCTCGAAGCCCTCTATGGGGGCTATCGTGCCTTCCACATGGTCAAGCACATTCAATCTCTGCATGTCGAAACACCAGAGATCCACTTCAATGTGACAGTAAAGGTAAAAAAGTGATTCCTGTCATAATGTAAGGAATTCCAAAGAGCAGAAATAAAAGGCTTTTGGATGTAAGACCGTTTATTCAGACATCTTAGAAAGCACACACACACGGCATGACAGGAATGAGACCTCCCGCCCAAACTACAGGTTATAACATACTCAATCCCTTCCCCCTCCCTGGGCCATCCAGGCCCATCTCATGGGAACGGAATGCTCATCTTGGACAGCAAGATAAGCCGTCCACCAAGGTTGTTGCCGCCGGTTCTGGCCCGTCGCCCGGGTGGAGGCATTCCGTCAAGGCCAGGTGGCTGGGAGAGAAACAGGCAAAACTGCCATCCTTACACCCACCCTA
>NC_059425.1:101969533-101985281 GCF_021028975.2 Sphaerodactylus townsendi
CCTGCACTGGCTACCAGGGAAGTTCCGGATCGTTTTCAAGGTGTTGGTATTGACCTTTAAGGCCCTACGCGGCATGGGGCCAGACTCCATACCTGGGCGGGACCGCGCATCACCCCTTTATGTCTACTGGGCATGGAACCGCTATGTTCGGCAGTGGCAGAACTGCTGGAAACCCCTAGCCCTGAAACAATGCGGCTGGCCTCGACCCGGGCCAGGGCCTTTACGGCTCTGGCCCCTGCCTGGTGGAACGCTCTCCCTCCAGCTGTCCGGGCCCTGTGGGACCTTGGTGAGTTCCGCAGGGCTTGTAAGACTGAGTTGTTCCACCAGGCCTTTGGTGAGGCTGGCCGCAGATCTACCACCCCCCACTGAGGCTGCCAGTTTTCCATCTTGGCAGAACCTTGATTCCATCTTGGGCCCTGCCTCTCCCCTCCCGGCCTTTTTGATCGGGCGCCTGTCTTTAATATTGCTTGCTCTTAACTTTGTTATTTAAATTTTAAGAAATTGCTGCTGTGGAAATTTGTTTTAATGTGGTTAGTTTTAGTTATGTATTTTATGTGCTGTTATAGGAACAGCTGTATTATGAGCTGCCTCGAGCCCTTTGGGGGTGAGGCGGCCTATAAATCGATTAAATAATAATAATAATAATAATAATTACAAGCCTCTGCCCTCCCATTTAGACAATTGTGTTAAAGATGAACAGACAAAACAAACTGCTTGCTTCCCATTCAGCCTGACTTGGATACCCTCCTTTATGATATTAACATCTTTTCAGATACATCTCTAGGGAGTTAGGAGCACACACTGTGGCCTTTTCAAAGCCAATGGTAAACGGTCTGATGGAGACTCCAGGTTACACATCAACGTTGTCATTGAAAGTGCCCTTGGTTCCTTTGTTTGGGAAATGAAAACGGGAACATGTGTGTGAGAGAAGAGAGTTTGGTGGAAGGATTCAATGTGAGTGATAAAAAAGGATTCTGCTTTATAGCAGGTGCTGTAGGAGGCGGGGTGGGGGGTGGGGGTGCACTATGCAACCTACAGCCAGCCAGCCAGCCAGCCAGCCAGCCTTCCTTCCTCCAAGGCCAGACTAGATGTTCAAGGTCAGTGACTTTTCTTTCCTGTTCTTTTACATTTTTCCTTTGCTGTACCTAGATCTGTCTTGTAGTTACCATGAGTAGTGCCAGGCAGTGATAACATTATTACTAACTGAAGGGCCTGCACACTTCCTTACTCGCTGCCTTGCTACTCGGCGCCCATCCCCTGGTCAGCACCAAAGAGCCAGAGGGAGACGTTTCAAGACCATGGGGCGATGGCATGCTGCCAGAGGAACAAAAGAGAGGGACAAGAACTCCGTGTCTGCCCCAGCTTCCTGAAGCTGCTGTGAGCCGGCATGGACAGATTGGGGAGAAAGTGCCCACTCTTTTACGGGGTGGCAAAGCTGTTCCACTACACAGGGAGATGCAACGAAAGACTGAGCAAGCATTCCACTCCACCAACAGAAGAGGAAGACAAAAGAAACATTTTCGGTCAACGTAATTTTCTATTTGACCAGCAGCTCATTCACTGAACTTAAAATTTATTGTTCCATCAGATGGTACACAAAAGAAAACTGATTTGAAGAGTGGAAAGAGATCCGTAAGACACTCAAGGATTTACCAAATAGTTGTTACATGCAGAAACAGGATAATATGAGTTATATTATCTGCCAAGGCACTTTTCTTAAGTTACACTCGGTCTTTATAAAAGTGTGAGGTTTCATAAAGCATTGCCTTTACAATACAAAAGCATCTATACAAAATGAAATACAAACGTAGACTTGAGTAGTGTCTTTGAAAGGAGGAGTATCTTAGGAAGGCTCAAAGATGTACCGTCAAACATTGACTGCAACATACCATCAGTCTGCTAGGACTGCTGTCAAGCAGCTGTTAATGTCTCCTTTCGAATACCAAAAGGTATCTGCAGCCAAAACTTGACGGGGACCTTGGGTAACGGCAGCGGCATCAGGGAACCTACTCACTGCGTTCTCCACCTAGCAGACGTACAATATCCACAAAATCCAGGGAGCTGATTCGCCACCACAGCACTGGACTTTGGAACAGTAGATTTAAAAAAGAGAAAAAAACCCATCTAAAACAAGTGACGCTTCAGTCCCATATTCCATAGTTTCCATTACAAGGGAGAGAAGACACATCAGGAGGGCCAGTCCTAGGATGGAATGTAAGCAAATACTTTTAAAAAGCATTTACACCAGTAAACATGGTACAGGAGATGGAATTACACGTGTCTGGAAGACAGGCACACGCTTCTAAGGGATTTTACCTCAGTCGACGCGCTACTAATATTAATGAAAAGAACTGAGAGAGTAAGGCAGCAACTCTAAGCGTGCTTACCTGGGAGTAAGGTCCACGGAAAAGTGGGGATTTCTTCTTGGTAAGCATGCACAGCATTAGGCTATCGTGAATACTTTATTGAAAAGCAGTTCAGAGAATGCTCTGAAGGGATATGATGCGGAACTATTGCTGGCTTTATAAGCTGCCTGGATGAAAGACACACACCCCGTTCCCCCCGCCGGGCACCTCAGGCAAGCCACCCTGGAAGAACAGCAGGCATAAGTGTAACAATGACTAACGATTTGTTGCCAAAGAACAAACACTGCCCGGGGAAGGAAGAGAACAGTTCTCCGTGTCAAAATGTTTGCCAGAACAAATCGGCACAAGAGAACCAGAGACTTACGTGCACATAGCCTTGAATACTGGTATGAGAGTGAGCTCAGACTGTCCGGACGGTTGGCTGTTCAGAAGCAGGGATTTTAGTTTTGTACATACATGGAAGAGCAAAACGATGACATTTGCGACTCTCAAGGCAGCTGATGAAAAGAGTCGTAACTACTGATGGATGCCCAGTGTGTTAAGACAATAGGGAACACAGTGGGGGGAAACGCCACGTAAAAGCAAGACTCTCAATTGCGCGGAAAACAATATTTAGCATCTTACACTAACGGTGGTGATACTTGAAGAACCATCAGCAAGTTATCACAGAACCAGCCTTCCAGAGTGTTATTCCTCATTAGGTATGACTTAGTTTCAATCATTAATTAACCACGGAGAAAGGAGTCAGAAGCATGTATTTTAAACCAACAAGCCGGCTGGTCGGAAGGCTACAGCACCTGGAAAGCAACGGTAGAAATACAGACAGCCAGGAGACATCTCACTGGCTATTGTGGGGACAGGTTAAGAGTCTTCTTATCCTCAGTGTTGCAGAACCCAGAGCGCTTTCAAAACTTTTTTTTTAAAAAAAACCCTGAGTGCAAGAGGAAACGGGAAGTTTTAAAAAACCTTAATTTATTTAGGCTGAGATTTTGTGACGACCGAATACCTGCTTCTCCAACGCATAAACCTTAACTAAAATCGCGACCTCAATTCTGCATTAACGCATAGCCTTTCCTAAATCCAGTTATGCTATGAAATGGAATAAAGTCAGGCAAAATTAAAAGGAATGAGAATGAACAAGCGTGTATGTGAAAGACACCTAGGCTTCCTCTTTCTAGAGTCACAATCCCTGAAGCTACAACTGTGTCTGGGAATTCCTAGGAGAATTCATGCTCTTTAGTCTCATCTGTAGTGGAACCTTAGCACTGCGAGTAGCAAGGAAAAGCACCTGCCCACTTTGTAAGCACACATCATGTATGACCTTTGGTCAAGGCAAAAACGGTCAGTGTAAAATTCTAGAGAATAGTAACATATGTATTCTCTGCACAAACGGACATGGGTGTTTCATTTCGTCACACACACACACACACACACACACACACACACACACACACACACACACACACACACACACACACACACACACACACTCTCTCTCTCTCTCTCTCTCTCTCTCCTCTCTCTCTCTCTCTCTCTCTCTCTCTCTCTCTCTCTCTCTCTCTCTTCCTATTATGAATACTTTACAAAAAGCTTTCATAATTTATTTTCCTAACATTATTGTTTTCTATATTTATCATTAAGAACACTGGAATAAATTAATGCTTTAAAAAAGATTTAACTGCTTTGTAAAAGGGAGAAAAGGTCCCGGCGAACCAACAACGACATATACCCTTTCCCTTCTTCGCTGACCCCATGTCCGTAAAACCCAGATTGCCGATCACATGTCAGCTTTTCTTCCCACACAGATCTGAGAAATCCCAAACCGTGGTTCATCTGTGCCTACTCATTCTACTAAATATAAACTAGATCACGATTCTGGATCTCTTGGCTGGTCCTCTCATCATCTTCCTCGAGCTGAGACTCCACTTTGCCAGGATTGCCATATTCGTATTCAATAGGCTTCGGATAGCTGTAAGGGTAGCCGTTGTCATCGAAAAACCTTCGAAATGTAAATTCATAAAAAGCATGTTCGGGATGTTTACCATTTTTATACCACCCATTGAGCGTGTCATTTAGGTTCCCTTCCTTATCTTCACTCCATAATTTATCTGGGTCAACTGGATCAAAATTTGACGTGTCTGTGGGATGAGTAATTTTAGGAATGTAAGAAGCTGGCTGCTGCCGCAGATCACTCGAAAAATCAATAGACTTAAAAAAAGGATGTGCTTTTATTTCGTCCGCCCCATTCTTGCCCAAGCGGTCTTCTGGCCCTCGGCAAAGCTTAATAATCAGGTCAGACGCTTCTGGAGTTAGTTTGGCTTGTACTGGGATGTGCAGAGAAGTCTTCCAATTGATGACCTTTATGCAAGAAACAGACACACAACACACTAACATTAGAAGTTTTACCTGTAAAAGGACACAAGATGACCAACGAAAACGAACAGCAGCTCAACACCTTTGGCAAATGAATTTCTCAAGACGTACTGGTACCCCACGGCCAAAGGTGAATGCATCGCTGCTCACACAGATTGTGTGAATGCATCGCATAATTGCTCACTCAGAATCGCTGACACACAGCATGTGCCTAGGCAGTGGTGGCGAACCTATGGCACTCCAGATGTTCATGGACTACAATTCCCATCAGCCACTGCCAATTGGCCATGCTGGCCGGGGCTGTTGGGAATTGTAGCTCATGAACATCTGGAGTGCCATAGGTTCGCCACCACGGGCCTAGGGTTTCTGCGTCTGTATAAATATGCAGCACTCGTCGCAGCCAACATCATAGCGAATGCATAATACCAATGAATTCAATCGGGCTCCCTCTCACCCTGACCGGCACATCCATTCTGTGCTGTCACCAAGCGACTCTGACCCTGTGCCCCAGGTGAAAGATCACAGCCCTACCACCTGTGATCGCATTAATGGTCTTCTCTATCAAAGGGCTCTCTCAGCACCTGACCCCCTTGCGATAAGCAAATCAACTGGGATGAGTCCTATTCATCTGAAACAACGAGGGAAGTGGGGGTGAAGCCCAGCAACTTTATTTCCTAGGAGGGACAATTCCAACCAAGAAGAACCCATTTCAGGTCATAACTGAAACGCAAATAAGCTCTGCGGCAGACAGCGTAACGGAGAGTTTATTCTGTTCAAATACACTGCCGTCCTTGTCGGGTTTGTATATATATTTTTTATTTATTTCTTCAATAACTGCTTATAGCAGTTATCTTTCAAACTACTAGCGGAACACATCTGAGAAAGGTAGGATACCAGAGTACCTTCATCTGTGTTTCCAATGGTGTATGAGCCAGGAAGGGAGGCTGTCCCACTAACATTTCAAAGAGAATCACCCCAACACTCCACCAGTCGCACAGCTGCGTATATCCTAGAGGAAAACACACTGAGTGGTTAAGATGCAGCAATATCACTGTTAACTTTATTCTGAGAATGCCCCAACTGTTTTGTTCTTCTAAGAATTATACGGCACATAAGACGTTTTCAGCTATCACTCATTCCCTGCTCAAGGGCTGTTCTTCAAATAATAACCCAAGCGACAGGGAACTGCCACTGGTAACAAACAGGCCTAATACAACAGCTTTGCTACACACTACACAGTAATACAACTTTTTGCACGTCCGTAACACAGCGTATGATAAAGGATTCAGAAGAGTCAGAGAGTAGATGCCCTCCCCCCAAGAGGTGCAAAAACATTAATAACTTTTCAGCATGCATTAAAGCATAGGTGTCAAACTCGCGGGCCCTCCAGATGTTATGGACTACAGTTCCCATCATGCTAGCAGGGGATGATGGGAACTGCAGGCAATAACATCTGGAGGGCCGCGAGTTTGACACCTATGCATTAACTACAACTCAATCCTGTGCGCTCAAACAATGGTATCCAGAGTTGCTAGCGGTTGCACTGGTTGGCGTACCAGTACACCAGCTGAGGTTTATTGACTTTCTTCGGTCAGCTACATCTAGGATCTCGCTGTGGGACTTAAAAGAGACCTACGCAAGGTATTTTCAATCCACCGGGATATACTGCACTGTTGGAGGGCGGGGTCCCTCGCTATCAGAATGCTGGCATAAATTGGATTCGCTTTATGGTTACGAACAGCCATCTGTATTTTGCACGACTTTGCCGCGTACAGAAACGGATGGTTCAACACTCCTGCCCCTGGTTAACTGACAGCAATGCTTCTTCACTAGTACTAGACATTTGATATTCGAGAACCTTTTGGTCCTGCCCCTTTTCTTATGCCTGTTATTTTCAGAAACTAGCGGCCAAGAACCAGAACAAGTTAAAGTGTTACCTGTTCGTAGCAGTACTTCGGGTGCAATGTAATTGGGAGTCCCGACAAGCGAGTGTGCCAGACAGCGCTGGTGCTGGCGTGCTGCTCGACGTTCAAGCGGCTTGAGCCTGTCTCCGCACCTACAGTTTGCTGGATCTCCCCACTCGTTACTGAAATCCATGCTGTCCTGACGTGGGTGGTCACCTACAATTCACAAGCACAAGTTCTACTTGTACGGTTTATTTCTTGACCAAGTATCACACAATCCGCTGAAGCCCCATGAACGTTGGCTAAGAAAAGATCTCACTGGCTAAAAATACCCCCACCCCCACCCCCCTTCAGTAAAAGAACCTTGGGACATTGCCGTCATACATTATAGGAACTACAGGCCTTGGAAATAAGTCCACAGAAACGACTGGATCACCTGCCATATCTGTAACTGGTCATTTCTGGCATACTGGTGCCACAATCAGCCTTGCAAATGAGTTTCCCAAACCCAGTCCTATACTAATTTAAATGCGACGTCTCAACACAATACTTCCTACCTCATTTCTGCGTTCACACATGCACAAACACACACGCACAGAGGTACTCTGGGGTAACAGTGCTGAAAAAAGGGAGGGGGGAGTTTTGTAATCCTTTTCCCTCGCCACAACTTCAAAAGAAGGTATAGAAGAACCACAGCTACATCTGCCTATGAGCTTTTCACTACTGCTTCTCCCTTACAGATTCTTAACTGACCAAAGAAAGCCTTTCTGACCAAGCTGACGCTTGTTCGTAAACAAACCCTTGCATGGCTTTGCAGACGAGCTTACGTATCTCCCCCTCATCCACTAGAGCCTGAGTTTGAAGTCAGCCCAAAATTTGGTTTTTACTCTTAAGGTCTCAGCCCAGGAACTGAAGATTATTGCAGGTTATTTAGCAGAGCAAGACCCCTCCCCACCCTTCTCGGAGCAACCTTGAGCGGTCTTGCATAGCCCCCAAACGCCATGCAAAAGCGTTTTCCTCTTACGGCAGCTGCAGGGTTATGCTGCAGATTTTGCAAACGCAAAAAAGCTTATTAGAGTCCGTTCGGCATCTTTCCCTGTTATTTAGCTTCAGGGCGCAAAAACGGTAAGAAACAAAAACAAAAAAGGACAACTAACAAAGCATGGGCAATTCACAGACCAAGGCTGCAAGGCGAAAAACAGTTTCCTGGGAGTATGCGCCACTGAATAAAATGAGATCCCCCTTCTGAGTATATTGCTTCCCGGGTCCTTGTGTTAATTTACTAGGTCTTGATTGGAAAGGATACGGATTTCCCAGCTCTCTGCAGAGCTCTCTGTACAGCGGGAGACTTCTGGTGCCGAAAGCACTGGTTTGGCAACTGCCAAGAGAGCAATCAGCAGTGAACTGGCCATGATCAAGGGCGCACCTGGTAAAAACTTTGACAGGACCACTCCTGTGCTGCTGGGCACAGTGTGCAGCCAAGAAGCCCATTTCGAGTCAGCACTGGTGACCGTGTTCCTATGAATAACAAGACTGCCCTCATGTATTTGCTTCCCTGGCACGCGTATTTATTACAGCATTATGTGACGACCGATGGCCCCACGGGCATGGTTCCTAGCTTCACCTCTGCTCCCGTTCTCTGCGAGCAAACGCTAAAGGACAAGCCACGGTAGCCGTGACGTGCTTAAAGGACGGGATTTTCTTAAAGGCTGTTTCTGGACAAAAGGCTTCTCTTACCGCTCTGGTAGTATTTGGAATCGTGTGTCCATCGAAAGCCAGTACAAAGGCCAAAGTCAGTTAATTTGATGTGGCCATCACGATCAATCAGAATGTTATCAGGTTTTATGTCCCTGTGAATGAAGCCCATCTTATGCACACTTTCAACAGCACAGGTCAGTTCTGCTATGTAGAACCAGGCCATATTCTCTGGGAAAACTCCCATTCGAATTAACAGGCTCATCATATCTCCTCCCGGAATATAGTCCATTACGAAGTACAAATTGTCCTTATCTTGGAATGAATAGTACAAACGAACTACCCACTCGTTGTCGGCCTCTGCAAGGATATCCCGTTCAGCTTTAACGTGAGCAACCTGGTTCCGAAGAAGCACGTCCTTTTTGCGCAGTGTTTTTGTTGCGTATAAGGCGTTTGTATCCACCTTCCTGGCTAAGCAGACTTCTCCAAAGGCCCCGATTCCAAGGGTCTTAATCTTAACAAACATCGACTTGTCCATTTTAGCTCTTTTGAGACGGATGTAGTTGGATTCCTTTTGGCAAAGCATTTTCCTCATTTGATCCTGGGCTTCTGGGGACAACCCGACCTGTGCAACAAAGGTGACATTGGACAAGTGAACAAACGATCTTCAGTTTGAAGCAACATCTAGAGAGACAGCTTAAGATCAGCAAATAAAAACTTTGGTCCTTAAGTATTAAATAAGGAACAATGCAGCCAAACCTTTTTAAAAAAAAACCACGCACACACAACACCTTGTTAGGAGTCAATTAAAAAAACCCCACCCTTCAGAACAAGGGAAAAAAATGACACAAAACGTGAAGCCCCTAGGAATAGTAAAGGGACGATTTTCCAAAATCATACACTAAGAGCCGTGCACCAAGAGACTGGCGAAAAATTGTGTTGACCACTGGCAAGTATTAGTGAAAGCAGGGAAGCTTGGGGGCAAAGCCTTCCTGCTGCTCAAAGCCACACGTTTCTGGGGGAAAGGATGACCGTAGCTGCTCTCCTTTGTGGGAAATTTCCCATATTGCCAGCAAAACCAGATCTGTTCTGTGTCGCTCTTAAGAAAATCTGATTTAACGCAAATGTGAATGTGATGAACTGAAACTCCAAACGACATAAACTGGGACATGAAAAAAAAATAGGGCCAGAGAAATAATGTGAGCTCTAAATAACTGGGCTGCTTTCAGAATGCGGGGGCGGCGGAAGGAAACAGAACAGTGTAAATGTATCAATGAACCCTTCCTTGCGCAGAACATAAGCTATAAAGTGCTACAAATTAGGGAAAGGAAAGCGAGATTGGTGACATTAGTCGTCTGATAACACGAAAAAGACGTCCAAATACGGCAGAAGAAAACATGCTTAATTCGAAATGCAGGTAGGCATGCAGAGTCTGTAAGAAAGGTTCCATGCTCCTTTTTAAATATAATGCTAGGTCTCTAAAAATATTACTTGCCTACCCAGTAACGAAGGCTACAGATGTCAAGAAAGCCTCCAACACCTGAATAGTTTAAATCAGCTGTTAGTGAAAGTGAAAAGGAAAGAGACTAAGCATGAATGTTCAAAAGAGAAAGAATTCCAACTTGACACATCAGCAACCTGACAGTTTCATAAAGACACAATTTCGCAGGAACCCCTTTGGGAGAGACCACTGGAGAGTGATACAAAAGGACTGGGAAGCACTTCGCCCAGCAGTCCAGCGAAGGTGCACCGCAAACCAGAAATCCACGACAGGCAGCTGCAATGGCTCTCCCTGTTTCAGCGCTGGAAAAATTAATCCATCGATTCTGGTACTTTGCCGATTTGTAGCAAAACAAAGGAGCTCGGTTTGGATCGGAATGATATCTAATTGTTGGTGTTGGAGCATGCATGCTTCCGTTGGTGAGGGGATCCCAAGTTTTACTCTGACTGCAAGCCGTAGCAAAAAATAAACAAAGCCCATTGGCACTCAGCCCAGCAAACCCAATTGACTTCCTGTGTTTGATGTACCAGATGGCAGTGGGTTTTAGCTCAAACAGTGACCAGATTGTACATCTGAAGCAAGATCAGACTCTGGGAGACCGGTCCTGGGGAATTAGCATCACCGGTATTTGGGGAAATGGATGCTTAACATCCCTGGCAGAGCCCTGCACCCTTCATAGTCACCTCCTTGATCGGGAACACATCTACAGCTCCAATGAGTTCATGGCCTCGCAGGACTCCTCCAGTTGTTTTTTCTGTGATGGGCAACAGAAAAGAAGTTGCCCTGTTGCATTTCTGGACCCTTTACTCTTTGATTCAATGGCCCATTTCCCACTCTGCCTGCCGACTTTTCCTTGACTGAAAGGGCTGGAGAACTGGACTCTCTTATCATTGATAGAATTCCGTTCCCTGGCCCCCGTCCTTCCCTAGGATTTAACTGCAGGTCCTCAGACTGCTGTCAAGAATAAAAACAGTCCACAGAGCAATTCTTAAGACTAAATCACTCACTCTTGGAGAATGTCTGACAGTTTATTTCTTAATTGGGGGAGGCTTAACGAAGCAGAGATTGAAACCTTCCCCCTCACCCACCAAAAAAGCTAGTTTCTGTATGTATCTGTGGACCAGAAGTGGACACTAACTGCTTATGCCTTCTAAAGAAACGTGCATTCGTGGCTTGAGACCCATGGAGCACCACACTGGAAGGAGAGGGAGAGAAAGAGGGAAAGAAATCAAGCACACAACAAAACATCAGTATGAAGATCTATGCTTCTGTGTATCACCTAACAGATGGCAACAACCTTCAAACTGAAAGAGAGATTGCACAAACTGCCTGGATTTCCATTGTAAGACAGCAGTCGACGGCAGAGAGTAACTGCCGCAAAGCCTGAACAAATACACAAAGCTTTTCTTTCCTACTAAATCAGACACAAGTGAAATGCGCACACAGCAGACACACATGATCCTCCTAGCATAACTAAGGCAAGCTACATAAAACAAATTTAGTTCAATGGAAGTCATCACATCCTCCAGCGTATCGATAACCAAATTCCCTTTTGACTGTGAACCACACCTATGCATCAGCATGCTTTGTGAGTAACTCTTAGCTGCTTTGCTTTGAGGAAGCTTCATGCGGTAGAAAGCATCCTTCAGTTTCTTATTTTGCAGATGAGAAGTGTTATTAGTCTCACTGTTCCTTCATAATCTGAATTACGGTGACCTTGAAAAGCAATCGGCTTTTCCCTCGCCCTGTTATTCACTCATCACAGCTATTGACGCTCCAATACTTGTCTTGAGATCTACTGTTGCTACATTAGAAACCTTCCTCCCACCCAAGGAGATTTCCTCCGGCGGAAAGCTGGATGAAACCTTCAGATGGGCAAGATAAAAGCCATTATACCAGATAAATTGAAAACATGCACATCGAATTATCTAAGGGCCTGAGGGCTGTGGAGAACTGGACACAGACAGGACAGATCCCTGACTACACGCGCTCAGGCATAAAGCTGCACCCGACTAAATCACCACCTATCAGCTGGACGCACCTCACAGAATCAAGGCAAGAACAACGCCTTGCACATGGAGAAGGACAACAGGAGAAAAAAATAACTGAAGGCGTTACCCGCATCATCTCGTTTTCTAGCTGTTTCTTACGATGCAGTCGCTGTTGATGAGACTTGAGTATGTTTTCCACGTGCTGCTCCATGAAGAATTTAAAAGCCTGCGGAGAATAACTCTGAATGCGGGACTCCCTCCTTTCTTCGTCTCTCTTGTTTTTCCTGACAGGGACAGGCGAGGTGGTGATTAGCTTCTTGTCTCTGTCTGTTCCCTCACCGCTCTCATTCCTTTCACACTCTTCTTCCTTAGGCAAACTGAGCTGATCCTCTTTGCTAGGTTTTGCCACGGATTCATACGGAGCGACAGTTGGACTGGGGTGCAGTAAATGTTTTGGGTACGGGGGTGGTGGACCTTGATAATTTGGAGCCTCCGCTGCGGGTGCCATGACAGACATACTGGGACACGGCCCCTCGGGAAAGGAGACAGGCTGGACTGATTGCATCGGCTGTGACATCCAAGCAGGGTGAGTAGGAGCTAAGGCTGTCTGCAGTTCTGGTTTCAAGACACGCATGCTTTTTACTGGCTGCTGGATAGGAGCGGGAGTGACTGCAGTTACTGTGGTGGCTGAAGGTTGTGAACCGGTAGTATGACTCTGCCTGTTTCCAAGCGGATTATTGAAGGAATTAGACCGCACTGGAATATTTGGTTGCCAAGCGGGGACTTCGTGTCCGTTGCCAGGTGAGGACTGGGGCCAAGATGTCGGAATTCCGGGCACGTTGATGTTGTACAGCTCCATATTGTGGCTGTTTCTATTTGGCACGATCACGGACTGTGGAATGCTGCCGTTGGGGAAAGATGAAGGGATCACAGATCCTCCTGCTTGCATTTGCAAAGCCGTAGGGCTTTGCCGGTTAGTCGGAGATACTGGGTAAGGAGGCGGTGCTTGACGATTTGCCGAGTTACCGGGCACAATGTTTTGAGGGACAATATAATCAGTCTGACAAGTGCCGTTTTGTATTCCAGCCCTGCCGGAGGGAAAACTAAGTTTGCTGTTAACTGAATTCTGCATGATGATTGGCTGCCTGCCAACAGGAACAGAACTGATGCCTCTTTGTCCCTGTGCAGGAGGATTCAAAGGTGATGGGTTCACGGGTGGTGGTGGGGGATAGCCATCCTGCCACGCTCCTGGAGGTACTGGAGAAATGCGAGAGATCATATATTCCATGCTACCTGAATAACGCTTGGTTTGAGAATTTGTTTCCCAGGAAGAAGGGGGAGGAGTTGTTCCTCTGGGGGGTGGCGTCTGCCCTCTAGGGGGTGGAGGCGGTGGCGTAACGCTCCTTACTTGAGGCGGAGGCAGCGGATTCACTCTTTGCCCATTTCCGGGATGAACAGGGGCAAATGCTGCTATTCCAGAACCAGAGACGGGTCTTCCTACGTCAGCCTGAGGCATAGGGCTTTCTGAGTGGAAAGCTAGGCCATCTCCCAGTGCAGGTCCATGTCTCTGGGGCGCCAAGGATTCCTTAGAACCCTTCCAGCTCTGTCTGCGGCTAACTGATTGCTGTGCACTCCCTGCTTTTTTTGGGGGGGGGAAAGAGAGAAATCAGTCACATTACTACGTCATGTTTTTAAAACTGCCACCCGCGCTGCTGTATCGGCTCGGGCGCTTTAAATAATCAATTTCCATCACATCGCATGTGGAGTAAAAACAGGCTAACTCCAAACACATCAGAATAAATCGTGTGAAGGATTAACTTCCTAGTTACAAAACTTTAGTCTGAAAGAACTGTATTTCACGAGAGACCACCCTCATATCTATGCACAGAAGATGACAGCGTGCGGTGCCCCCTGCTGTGGCTCTTTTATGTAAACAAGTAGGGGGTTTTGTCTGCACTCCGGGATGTCTGGTAAGACAAACGTGCTTTGGAACCCCATCAGGATTCACTCAAAGAAATGGCAGGTGGGGAAAGGATTAAGCATTTCTCTCCTCTCCCATCAGCTCTAGACCTGACCCTCCCATCAGCTTCTCACTAAACAAAAGGTGCTGGCGTTCTGTTATCCAGAATTCAGAGTAATGTGTACCTTCAACACACAAAAAAAACAAGACAGATTTCTTACAATAAATTGGGTTGCAGAAGAGTCCTTTCTCCGACAAGCTTTTTACACGTACAAATTATACCCACTTTCGTTTCTCTTTGCGGAGATCACACGTACAATACACATACCTGGTTGCTTTGAGCCTGCATTAATTGGTCTAGCTGCAACTGCGACCATTTGTTCCCGCCGAGGATCTTGGTAGCTAATTTTACTGATGAATTCGATCGCTGCTTCTATGCTGCGGCTTTTGGTGTGCATTAGGGCTTGTACAACCATATCCTATTTCGGGGTGGGAAGGGAAAAGAGGTTCCAAAATTGTGACAGGTCAGAACAAAAGAAGAGCCTGAAATCACATTCAGATTGTAAACACGGAGGAAAGGGGTCAACAAGTAAACCTGTGTACAAACTTCAGCCAATATTATTTACTAAGCTCTTTAGGATGAATTTACAGTAATAACTCCGTAAGAAACTGGGCACGGGATCCTGCCCTGTGTAGAAGCATTCGGGGAATCGCTAATTGCTTACAGGTGATGATATTCACTGGCCAAGCCTTGCAGGGTAACTGGCTTACTGGGTAGGGTGTTTCAGTTAGATATTAGTAGCCCTTTAGTGACACAAGGCAGGACCCTCAGGGAACTCCTGGATGACATCCTGCTTTGCTGCATAGGAATGGGCTTTTTGTGCTGCTGGAACTACTAAGAGAACTGTCGGAATCTATGAAGGTAGTGAGCTGTTGCTTGTAAATTTACAGTCAGTTATATGCTAAGCAGACTCAGTGACGTTTCATTATATTTGTATTTGCCTTGCCCGTGACCGGGTGCCTGTATTTTGCAGCACTCCGTACATCAATACGTTTGACGAACAGCTTACATCTCTGGATGCAGGTACTCCCCCGAGGGGAAGGTCTACCTACCCTAGTCATACAAACTCTCTGAGCACCATGAAAGGCAGTGCTGATGATTAGGTGGAACAGCGGTCAGTTTTTGTAAACTACAATAAGTAAAAAAGAAAGTCACCACATCCAGCCCAAACAAAGGAGCATTCCCCAGTTACTAAAAGGGGGAGGGGGGAGCCTTCCCCACATTATGCAATGAAGACCCGGTTCAGTTTTTTACCTCATCAAAGCCAGCAGCCTGTAGATCTTGCAGCATCTGTCGATTGACTTCCGAAGTTCCTCTTACCGAAGAACTTGCTTCATTTGCAAAAGGAAGAAGAGAATTTCGGATTTCTTGCAAAGCTTTATGGTAGGTGACAAATTTTGGGGGATTTCGACCTTGTCTGGGATCTTCACTTGATATCTTAACCACACTTTGCTCTGCTTTTGCAGCCTCTGACGGCTTAGGCAAATTCCTAAGGCTCTCTCGTATTTCTTGCAACATTTGCCGGCTGCTACCAGTACAGTTACTGGCAGGAAAAGTTTTAGGCCGCATCTGTCTATATCCGTCTGGTTTCTCACTTCTCTTCATGAAAAAATTTAACAGTAGAACCTCTAAGAACGAGTCACCTTCAACGCACTCATCGGACAGAAACGTCACACAGCGAACCTCAAAAATTCACCATTGACCTTGGTTCTGGTAGTACAATGTTGATTCCAGCTTAGGCCAGCCAACCTAAATATAAAAGGGGGGAGGGGGGAAACCGTCGTCACTGACTGGAAAATGCCATCGATCCAGCATTTGTACTGTTACATTGACTGTCACTTCTAATCTGACCTAACTTTTTTCCTCCGATACAACCTTACCCTAGAACAGGGGTCCC
>NC_059425.1:101985372-102003114 GCF_021028975.2 Sphaerodactylus townsendi
TGAGTGGGCTCAGAAATGGCAAATGCAGTTCAATGTAGCAAAATGTAAAGTGATGCACATAGGGGCAAAAAATCCAAACTTCACATACACGCTACAGGGGTCAGTGCTATCAGTCACAGACCAGGAAAGGGATTTAGGCGTCTTAGTTGATAGTTCCATGGGAATGTCAACTCAATGCATGGCAGCTGTGAAAAAGGCAAACTCTATGCTGGGGATCATTAGAAAAGGAATTGATAATAAAACTGCAAAGATTGTCATGCCCTTATATAAAGCAGTGGTGCGACCACACTTGGAGTACTGTGTCCAGTTCTGGTCGCCACATCTCAAAAAGGATATTGAGGAGATAGAAAAAGTGCAGAGAAGGGCAACAAGGATGATTGAGGGACTGGAGCACCTTCCCTATGAGGAGAGGCTGCAGCGTTTGGGACTCTTTAGTTTGGAGAGGAGGCGGCTGAGGGGGGATATGATTGAAGTCTACAAAATTATGCATGGGGTAGAAAATGTTGACAGAGAGACATTTTTCTCTCTTTCTCACAATACTAGAACCAGGGGGCATTCATTGAAAATGCTGGGGGGAAGAATTAGGACTAATAAAAGGAAACACTTCTTCACGCAACGTGTGATTGGTGTTTGGAATATGCTGCCACAGGAGGTGGTGATGGCCACAAACCTTTATAGCTTTAAAAGGGGCTTGGACAGATTTATGGAGGAGAAGTCGATTTATGGCTACCAATCTTGATCCTCTTTGATCTTAGATTGCAAATGCCTTAACAGACCAGGTGATCGGGAGCAACAGCCGCAGAAGGCCATTGCGTTCACATCCTACATGTGATCTCCCAAAGGCACCTGGTGGGCCACTGCGAGTAGCAGAGAGCTGGACTAGATGGACTTTGGTCTGATCCAGCTGGCTTGTTCTTATGTTCTTCTTATGTTCTTAGGTGGAATTTCTTTTCTTTTCTTGCACCTTGAACCCATTACTCCTGGTCCTAGTCTCTGGAGCAGCAGAAAACAAGCTTGCTCCCTCTTCAACATGACATCCCTTCAAATATTTAAACATGGCTATCATGTCACCCTTAACCTTTTTTTTTTTTTGCCAAACTAAACATATCCAGCTTCCTAAGTCTCTCCTTGTACGGCATGGATTCCAGACCTTTTACCATTTTGGTCACCCTTCTCTGGACCCGTTCCAGTTTGTCAATATCCTTGAATTGCGATGCCCAGAACTGAACACAGTATTCCAGGTGAGGTCTGACTGATACAGAGGTACTATTGCGTCCCTTGATCTAGACACTATTGATGCATCTCAGAATTGCATTGGGTTTCTTGGCTGCCGCATCACACTGCTGACTCATGTTCAGCTTATGGTCTACTACCGGTAAGACTCCCAGATCCCTTTCACATGTAGTGTTATCAAACCAGGGGTCACCCATCCTATATCTGTGCATTACATTTTTTCTGCCTAAGTTGAGTATCTTACATTTATCTCTGTTGAAGTTCATTTTGCTTATATTAAAGTTCTTTGAAGCAAAGGGAGGATCCTTTGTGCCAGCTGTTTCAGGCCAAAGAGCTGGTCCAATAGCTTATTGGGTTGCCCTTTTAGAGAAGGTTCAGACCAAATTCCTTTGAGCTGTGCACCAAGTCCCTCCTTGTGTCTTAAACGCCAAAGTCCAGCTAGAGTCTGGTATGATGAAAGTAGAGGCCAGAATTTGTCTATTTTCTTAAAGTGCAAACTATCCAATTAGGCCTACTGTCACTAATTGTGCAAAATTCTTTCTAGCCTAGATGGATACTTGGTTTTAGAGACAGAATAGAGAGAGCATGGGCTTCTCGCAAAACACCTTATGGATAGGGCCCAGGCAAAACGACTGGTCAGACAGCATTTGCAGGATACAGAGCGTCAACGGGATCTTATGACAACGCCAGACTTTTAAGTTGGTGCCAAAAGAGAGATACTGCATATCCTGGCCCTGGTCTCCTGCCTTTCAATTCTGGAGGCCAGTAAACTGACGTGTTATGCTTGCCAGATGTAATATCTTGTCCTCGGCTGTACTAGAAGGTAAATTCAATGAAATCCCCTAAACAGAAAGACCCTATCCATGTTTGCAAGGTAAAGTGAAGTCCCTGGATCATGTATTTTTTCACTGCCCTTCTAACCCTGGGACAAGGTCCAGGTCTCTTAGCCCCTTATTAGATAAATTTATAGGTTGCCTGGATAAGGTGCAATTAGCGAAACCTTTGGCTGATGAATATGCCACAACATCGCTGAAAATGGCTCAGTTTTGTGCACATGTTGTTAAAATTCATAGGAAGCAGGCTGAGAAATGTTGAGATGACGACCCTAAATAATTTTATTCTATTCTTTCTATTTATAGTATTTATGGTATCAATTTTGTACATATTTTATCGTATTCAAACTTTTTTGTGATGGGCTTTTTCATATTTTATTGAATTTATGATTGTTATTTTAATGGGTCTATGACTGTAATAATAAACTACTACTACAGGGTTACTTCCTTCTTTTAGCCATTCAGCCTGCCCAAAGAGTTCCAGGTACAGGCATTAGCCTCAAACTAGCATGACCAGGTGTTACAAGTCCTTGAAGGTAAGTAGAAGAGGTGAGCTGTAGTCGTACCCACGAGGTCCCAGGGAAGAGACGACACGCGGAGATTTCATCTGGTGGAGAGAGCCAGCAAGCAGGAAGCGCGGGATCCCGTGATCCTGGCAACTCTGCCGTGCGCTCGCCCCTCACACCTTTTATTAGGGTTTCAATGGGAGCATGTAAAAGGGGTCGGGCAGGCGGGAGAACGCGGGAGGTCGTGGAGGATCGGGAGATCATCATGTGATGTAGCGATCTCATCGGGCTGCTACGTGCGGGAGGAAGCATCCATGTCTGGGCTTCCACCTTCACCTGAGGGTATCTTTGTGTCCCTTTGTGTGGGGACACCTGGTGACCGCGAAGTCAGGCGTCTGGCGACCCGCGGATCATGCGGGGAGCGGGGGTTGGGGGAGCGTAGCGCCTCGAAGCGTCAGAGTCGGCACCGGCATGCCTTAGCGCTCCTTCTATTGCCTCTGCCTGGTTCGGCGGGCTCACGCCTACATCTCCCCGTTTCTTATATTTTATGAAGGAAGCCGAATTAGTTGGGGCAATTTAGGGGGATGCTTGCCTCCCCAGGGACTTGCTCTGCTGGCCGAAGCTGTTTGTGCAGCATGAGGACCTGGCTGGGCGGGCGTAGGGGAAAGTCATCAAGGGTTTCTTACAAATGTTACAGGAAAAGGCAGATACACACTGAACAAGGTAAGCTCCAATAACAAGGCATACAATCAAAACAATGAAGAATTGTACAATAGCATCTTTAATTATCCTCCCGGCAGCCAGCTCCAAAGGGCTGACCACCGGTGAGGCAACACATCGTATTTCAGATTAGATACAACATCCTGTAACTCACAAACTTTCATATGAATCAAATGGGAATTATCAGAGAGATTAAAACAACACATATTATGTACACTCTCACAACCTTGGTGATGCAATAACAACAAATAATCAATAGCGGCACGATTATCTAAAGTCGCTTGACGAAGCCTCTCTTGCCGTTCAGAGGCCAGAGCATCCAGAGCGGTGGAGGTGGGAATTCAATGGACTTCGCGAAGGGCACAGGCCAGCCGGCCAATAGTCTTAGCGTTATGGGTATGCAGAGTCCAGGGACTCCTACCAGGGAGGTCGTGAGGGAAACATACTTTGCTTTGGAAAGAGCGACCGCGCCGCTCCGGCAGGAGGGATCGAGGGAAAGAGCCGAGCTGGCGATGTACGCGTTTGGGCTCCCAGGGTGGAGCCTGAGGCAGGACGACATGGTAAGACGGCTAAGGCAACAAAGAGTTCCCGCAGAAAGGCGAAGCGGGGATGTAGTTGAAGGTTGCCTTTCCGCAAGTCCAGAACCAGCCTTTAGGGAGGAGGATGTTCCCATATATGGGGGGAATGTCCTCAATGTGCGCAGTAGTTCCAGTTGGCCGGTGCCGGGTGACTGGGCTCGGTTGCCAGTTTCCCGTCCCGCCACATCAGCAATGCGGGCTAAATTGTTGACCTCGTGGTTGGCGACGGGTTTGGGTGATGAGAGAAAGAGCTTTCAGCGGGGAGGGTTTGGAATAACGTGGGTCCCCAATCGGCGCTCATGGAGTACCGGATGGACGGTATGCGTTCATGAAAGGGCTTCAGGCCCGACTCTTTTCCAGGAAAATTCCCAGGGCTTTGCAGCAGGGGAGTAGGCAGGAGCTTAGCAAGCTTCCTACTCCGCAGATACTGGCTCAGGCAGAAGGATGAGATCGCTGGCAGCAGCAGCAAACCGCTCCCAGATGCGTTGACTTGGTTGGATCTCCAAAAGGGGGTGACCGAAAGCGCCACCGGCAAGAGGCAGCAGAGCAGGCAGATGATGGTGACTGCGGAGTTTTGCAGTGATGATCGCAAAGATGGTAGCGCAGAGACCCTCGGGAGTCTCGGGGCAGCCCTTTGCTAAGTTGCAGCAGCTCGGTGCCCGGCCGGTCGCTGCCTTTGACGCTTCCTCAAGTCAACCGGGTCCTCTGCCGTTCTGGTGCTGGCGGCGGTTCCGGCCGAGGTCAGCTGGCTGGATCTTCCAGGAAGATCTGCTCCATCTCCGGGATCGGGTTGGTTTCCTTCTGGCGCCATTCCCTCGGTTGGCTGGACATGCCATGCATGGCTGGAATCCATTGGAGACCTCCAGGGAGAGGGATTGAAGCATACCCCTTTCCCCAGGTTATGAGGGGGCCGGGCCCCGCCAAGCTTGGTCTTGGCTTCGGTGGGAGTGGGCCTGAGAGCAGGTTCGATTTGTTCGATTTCAATTCTGCAGGGGGGGTATAGCCATGGAGGCCCCACCTACCACCCCCCCCTTCCTCTTAGTTTGTTTGGACATGGGACAGGGGGGTACGAAGGGCAGACAACTCCTATGGGGAGTTGGCTTCAAGGACGTCATCAGGATGCGTCAGAGCGCTGGTCCGAGCCCCTAAGGATGGGGGGGGCGCTTAGGACCGGGCCAAGGGATTCGTGGGTGGCGTATATCTAATTTGTAGGGACAAAAAAGGACTTTGGGGGTGCATTCAGAGAAGGGGATGCTTTCAGAGGAGCAAGACAATCACACATTTGGGAGTTGGTCTTTAGACAAAGGACCGGGGGAGGTTCCACCCCGGGGCAAACATAATTTTACCGCGATCGCAGAGGTCGAGGCAGACATGGCGCTCAGAATTTTGGACCTCAAATCTGAGTATCTTGGGGAAATGTTACCTCACCGAAACCACAATTCTTTAAGGGGCGGAAGCCTTTGCATAAGCCGCTCGGCCTTTAACATGATATTGATAGAGTTGCCTGTGGCTGTATAAGACGCCAAAGCACCATTGTGGCCACCACAAACCCAAACGGGTTGTGAGTAGGTGCAGATGGCATAGCCTCCCCTTAACTTGGGGCCTGTCCTGGCAGTGCTGCGGTACTCAGGACGGGCCCAGATTTTAATCCAGGGAGGGCCAGTCAGCCACAATTGGCCCTCTCACTTTGCTGATTGAAAAAATAGAACAAAGCGAGAGAGAACGAAGGCGTTCCAGAGCAGGGGCACTGGGGTGGAGGGAGGAAACGCAGTCAAAGCTGGGGGGTGAGGGATCTCAACGTGGCCAGCTGCTATCTGTTCTTCTTCTGGGTAGCGGCTATGGCGGAAAGTGGATTTATCCATCCCAGACTAGAGTCGCCTTTACTTGACTCATGAGATCCCTTCCCCACAAGTTAACATGGATGCCCAAAACGATGGGGTGGACTGTGAGCTGTCGCTCGAGCCCTGGACTGCGGACCGCGGAGTGGGCGGGTAAGCTTCGCCTCACGGGGTCTGCTTCCCCCCACTTCTGGCAATGCACGGGCAAGCCTCGGTTGACCACTGATCAGGCCATCACCGGCCGTTCTGATGAAGGTTACGTCGGCGCCGGTGTCCACAAGTCCCTTGAATGGACAATCTTTCTAAAGTGAGCTCCAGGTATGGGCGGGAGCTGCCGATGGGCGCTTCCAACGCCAAGTTACGGTGGAAAGCCGGCTGCGCCCCGATGGCTTAATCTGGGCTCGTGGCCTTTATTGGATCGGGCGGCAGGCAGCATGTGGGCGGTGTGAGGATCTGGCTGCGCGCAGCTGGTTCCACTGGGCAACTCCCCGCGGGATGTTTGTCCACACCTGAATGTGAACGGCTCCTTGGTGTGTAGAGTCAATGACTCCTGGGACGACAAATGTCCCTGCTCAGCGGGCGGAGGCTTTGGGCAAGACTAACCCGGACGGCCTCTTGGGAGATGGGATCGCTGTACTGGGTTGGAAACAACAAGGATCTCATTGGGGAAACTTGAGGGAAAGAGGCTGCGTGCAGGAGAGGGAGATGCCGCTGGGAGGGGGTGGTTCGGGTTCGGGCCTTGGTTCTCGGGGCTGATTTAGTATTCTCCTCCTTGGTCCTGGGCTTGGGAGAGGCCCGGGTAGGAGTTTCCTTCTGATCGGCACTCGCTTCTCCCGGCATCGGGGGCATTTGGTTCCGGGCTTCCCTCAGGGCCTCTCGCCTTCCAGGGGAGAACCCCCCTCCATCGGGGCTGTAAGCCCCCCCCACCGGGCAACCTACAACTCTCTCCGGAAGTGTCCCCGCTCGCCGCAGTTGAAGCACTCAACTTGGGGCTGTCCCGGGTGGTGGAGAGTGCTGCATGCTAGGAGGCTGGCCTGATGTAAGCAGAAGATCCGATGTCCTGGCAAGCCTTAAGCATGTCGGCCAGCTCGGGGCTCTTCCCCTAAGCCCGTGATCGCCCTGGCGCACTCAGCGGAGGCGTTCTCTTTGGCGGCAGGCTTATGAGGAGTTGCGTGTTAAGCTGCGCCGCTGTCGACTTGCCTCTGCAGGGCCTCCTTGAGCCTGTTCAGGAATTCAGCCGCAAGGCTCCTGAGAGGCTTCTGCCTAACGCTTGAAAAGCTCTGCCATTGGCTGTCCGGCAGCGGGCACTCTTACAAACGCCTTGAAAGAAGCCAGAGGCAACCTTAAGGGTATCTCCGGCAGGACGCATCTGGCGCGATCGGGAAGGGCGAAGCCTTCGCGAGCTACAGAGCTGCGCGGTGTATAGGCTACGCCGCCAGAGGCTGCTCCTCTGCTTATGCCACGTTGGCGGTATTCGCTTTCCCAAACACCAAATTGCGCAGGGTTCAAGAGCATGTGAAAAGTGGTTTTCCAGTCCTCCGGAACCATTATGTGATTCCGCATGACGGGCTTCCAACATGCCTCTCACATAGGGGCTGGTGATCCCCACGTCCCGCATTGCCTTGGCGGAGCTCAGTGAGGACATTACAGCCTATGGGGCGATATTCACCCACTCGCTGGACGGCGCCGCCCTCCCCCACGTGGTCAGTGTAGTGGGCTGGGCAGACGCAAGCAGGGAGGTCGGCATCGCCTTCCGTCGGGCTGTGCTTCCTTCCTCTGCAGATTAGGTGGCCACGCTCTGCTAGAGTTTTGAAACTCAGCCATTACGTGGCATTGGACGGAGTGTGCGGTGGCTTCAGAAACGGGAGGGGGAAGCGGAGCAGAAGGTGGAGCAAGAGGAGGAGGAGGCCTGGCCGCGAGAGCACAAGCGGGAGAGTTTGAATGAGAGGAGGGAAGCAAGTGAAACGGGAGTAGGACAGGCGGCCCTGTTTAGTGGATAGAGAAAATTCCGGGCTTGAAATTGAAGGTGAAAGATCAAAGCGAGGGAGATCCATGGCAAAGACACCATGGACCTGCAGGCTGATGGCGACATAACACTGTCTCCACGTCTGTGCGCAGCTTAATATCGGGCGCTACGTAGCTTTCTGTGCAGAGTGCTACCAATGTTTTCCCAGTCCTTAAGATTGAATGTCCCCCTTTCTGGGTACCATGGACATTGCCTATCAATTTCCTCAACCACCAAGCGCAGCTTCCCTCTCTTTACGGAGACCCTGCTGCGTTTCGCTTAGCGCTTTAAGCCCGCTAACGTGCATTGTCAAAAAAGCCGCGGCTGGTGTTTGCAAGCGCCCATGCTTTACCAGTTGGTTCGACCAGACGAGAGAGTGTCCTCGAGAACGCAGCTCCCTGGATGCGCCGCATCCAGTGGATGGTCGGGTACCGAGGGGGTGGGTCTCCTTGATGCGCCGATCCAGAGGACGATCCGTACCGGTGAAGCCCTTTCCCAGGCGACGGTAAGTCACGGCGGAGGTCTCGAGGATTCCCAGGTTTCGGCACCAGCTTGTAGTCGCATCTACGATGGTGTCCTGCAAGAGACGATGACGCCGAGATTTCATCTGGTGGAGAGAGCCTGCAAGCAGGAAGCGCGGGATCCCGTGATCCTGGCAACTCTGCCATGCGCTCGCCCCTCACACCTTTTATTATTAGGGTTTCAATGGGAGCGTGTAAAAGGGGTCGGGCAGGCGGGAGAACGGGAGGTCGGGAGATCGGGAGATCATCATGTGATCCATGATCTCATCGGGCTGCTACGTGCGGGAGGAAGCATCCATGTCTGGGCCTAATCTTCACCTGAGGGCAGGAGCCTTTGTGTCCCTTTGTGTGGGACACCTGGTGACCGCGAGTCAGGCGGTTCATGACCCGTGACTCATGGGGGAGCGGGGGTTGGGGGAGCGTGTGCGCCCGGAAGGCCATAGCCGGCACCGGCATGCCTAGCGCTCCTTCTACGGTTCTGCCGGGTTCGCGGGCTCACCCCTACAGTGAGCTTCATCAGTGGCCAGGAGATATGGAAGACATAGGCAGACATGTTCCCAGCAGCTTCCCCTTTGGAATTTTGCATCTTCTGGAGTCCCAGCAAATAACATTTTCATTTAGCACTGTGAAACCGACCTCTTTGGGCTGGTACTGAATTGCCAGAATTAAGTCATTGTGGCAGGTATGATTTGGCTGTTACTTTAATGTTTGGTTTGGTTTTTAACTGATGGTACCTACCCTGATTCCCTGAGAAGGGCCATTTAAGCAAATCAGGGCAAATAAACACATTCAATCATGTCATAGAGAGGAGAAAACCCACTCAAATACTTATCCATGATAACCTCCCTCAGCTGCCCAAAGGTCCTTTGCTCCCTATTTAGACCTTTTCTCCCTTAGCCCCAGAACTGTTTCTCCCTTAGCCCCAGAACCTGTATAGGCTGTCTCCTCCTCTTGCTTCAATTCCTCTCTCAAAAACCTGCCTTTCTCCTGACACATTTGGCACAACCCCCCCCCCTCGCCTACTGAAACTAAGCGACTGTAGATGGAATGAACAGACATTATTCCCTGGCTGATTCCCCCCCTTCCCCCCACCGCCCCTCCCTTTTATTGTCTCTCAAAAATGTTAGATTGTAAATTCCTCTGGGACTGTTGTCTCCTACTGTATAATGTGCCAGCCACACTGACAGTGTCTTGTAAATAAAAAGCTACTTGCCTGTTTCTTTCATCTTGTGTGCTGGTACAGATCCCCACACAAGAGATACTAAACAGATTTAAAAGGAAATGAAGGTGGCAGATGAGAGGAACAGATAAACTCCTAGAAGCTCTTGTTAGAAAAGAGTCATGCGAGGGGGAGGATTTCTCAGTTCCTCAAATACTTACCGGTAAAGGATTAATAAACTCTAGGGAAGATGTAGAATTTAATTTTTGTAAAGCAATGGCAATGCTATGCCCATTTGTCTGGGCATTTTCTTCCAAATAAATACGCATGTATAATTTTAACAGTGTTCTGATTGCATACAAGATACAGTCGTTGCATTCGTCTCATGATTCATTTGTACTCATTGGAAATCATAGAATGAGGATTAAGGCTGTGAATAACAAAAACGGGAGTTTTACATTGTAGGTTCACAGACAACAGCAAAATTATTGCTTGGGGTAGGAAAGTCATTTGATTGTTAATTGAAGAATCTAAACGGTATCAGGGGGTTGGGAGATTAATATGTATTAGAATATGATTCAGAAGTGCCGTAAAGCCTGTTGTTCATAGGACAGTGTATCGGTGATACTTCAGTAGGAGGTCTTGTTTTTATTTTTATCTACTTCATTTACACCACACTTTTCTCCCCAGTGGCAAGTTGGCAACCCAAAGTTTTCTCTATTTTCTCTATTTTATCCTCACAACAACGCTGAATGTGTGACTGAGCCAGAGTTACCTAGCAAGCTTCCAAGGCAGGGTGAAAATACAAACCTGGGTCTTCCAGATCCTTATTCCACCACTACACCACTTCGGCTCTCTTGTCATAGAATGGCCTCTTAATGTGGAAAAGTATCAATAGTAATAATAATCTTATATAGTCATTATATCTGATCTGGCCTGGCTTGCAGGGTTGTTGTGAGTTTCCTGGAAGAAGCTTGGGGTGCTAGTGGAGCAGGCTTCTAGAACAGAACTTATAACAAGGCAGTGGCTCAGAAATGAATGACCTTTGATTCTTGCTCCAGCCAGATTATGCGACAAATTTCTCAATCCACCCATTATCAATTTGTTGTGACTTGTGACTTCTTTCAGCAAGGTGTCTAGATCTTGTTGCCTGCTATGCCATTTCTGTCTTTTACTGGGGTTTGATTTATTTATGACCCATAATGGTGCCTTGCAGTTTTAATATTTTATTGTTATAGTGCCTCATTATCAAAGTGTTTCCTCCCACTCCGCTTTGTTATGGCTACTGGCTGCAACAAACAGACAAATCCGAATTTATGTACAGGGGAAGATGTATAGAAGCTGTGTAAATTATGCAGGCAAGAACCCTCTGCAGGATAAGGCTTGTCTGTTTTCCGCCATCGTCAGATTCTCCTTGATTTATTTTCCGTTCTGTACTGAATGCAGGCTTTGAAAGACAAACAGAGAAGATCAGAATCCTACGCTTTTCGTAACTCTTCAGAGCAGCAGTATTCCATCAAGATTATTTGTGTGCAAGCTGAAATTGTGCCAGTGTTTCCCCACTGTCTGTTCCAGCATCTTGGCTCCTGTTCAGATATAAAATAGCTCAGAGGCTGTCAGAATGTAATATCCATTCAGCAGAGTACACCAGGAGAGACAGGTAATGTTTTCTGTCCTTGTGGATTTTCAGACATAGCAAGCAGACTGGTTCCTAATTTTCAGTCCATGTCAGGAGAGAGAAAAGATCCTCGTAGACCATACCAATTAATCACAATATTGCCCAAATGAGCCGAGCTAAAGCCATCGCTCTCGCACACAGCTGCTGTTCCAGAGATTCCTATGCTCTTAGGCATTTATATGTACATCTGAATTAGCGTGAAGGGTTCCCTGAGGTCACAAGCACTAGGGTTCTGTCTAAAACTTTAGAAGAATTCATGTTAGCTTTACTCTTCAGTGTCATTATTGCTAACCAAAAAGCAAGCCGTTGAACCACACATAGCAAATTATTTTGGACAAGAGCAGGAGTTGTTCCTGGAATAAAATAATGGTAGTTTGTTGAGTTTTGGCTTTTGATTCACGCACGGCGAACTGATGTGTAGCTTGGAGGGTAAGGAAACAAATATACTTCTTACATTTCTGACATGTGGTTGGAACAGTCAGCGTGGTACGTTAGGGATAGCATAGAAGCTGTGCAGTCACTGCTGCTTTGGACTCTGCAAAATGTCCTCACAGATCATTCAAGTCTGGTCATCCCATTTTGACTAAGTAGTAGAGAAAAGCATCTGCCAAAGTAATTCTTTTTATGGTATTTCTGCCATTTTCTTCAAGAAATGACTGTTACCTCATAAATGTGTTTCTTAAGGAGTGTAATGTTTTTACAAAAGGCACTCCCTTGGAAGATGGCTAGATGCTTTGTTGCAAAAGGTTATGAGAGCCAGCATGGTGCAGGGGTTAAGGTGTCGGACTAGGATTTGGGAAAACCAGGTTTGAATCCCCACTCTGCCATGGAAACCTGCTGGAAACCATGGAAACCTCTTAGCCTTGACTTTGGCAAGTATTTGGATGGGAGACCTCCAGGTAATACCAGAGGTATGACAGGGAGGCAGGCAATGGCAAACCACCTCTGAAACTCTCTTGCCTTGAAAACCCTACAGGGTCGCCATAGCTCAGCTGGCAAAAAGGGGGCGGGGGAGGTTTCCGAGCTCAGATAAATAAAGGGTATCCAGAATTTAGTTTTGGACAGACAAGGTGGTTGCACCCCACCCCCTTCCTGGACTGTTTCCATCTCCAATCTGGCAAAGATTATCTCTACTTCTTCAGCTAAATCCAGGATAAAAAATGTTGAAAACTACTGGGCCTGGGACAGAGCCCGGTAGCATCCCACAACTCCCCTCTGTGATGGTATATATTGCTCTTCCCTCTGCCATGACATCCTCCCAACAACTATATGATGGTAGGACAGGCTGAGATTATTTACTCTTCACAGGCTCAAAATGTCCCAGCAAACCTCATTGCTGAGTGAGGACCTGAGTCTGGGTTTTCATGATCTTAGCATAGCCACATAACCACTATACTTTGCTGATTACAGCAGTGCTAGTTTTGGGATCCAAGTTATCCCTAATGACTTGTTGGTAGATATGGAGAAAGAAAGTCCTGTTTGCAGATTCAAATAATAGTATAAGCACCGGCTTGGATTTAGAGATTTTACACTCTTGTATATATACCTACTAATTTAATGGCACTGAAGTGTAGAAAATTGAGAAATTTCTATTATTTTTATCACAGGGTGATCAGTTGGATTTTCTGCCCTGAGAGAAAGATTAATGTTTTTTTTCTGGCAATTATTATGATGAGGGCACATTAACACTGGCCAGGTTGGGCTTTGGTTAGAGATATGCATTCAGATATTTCAGTATCCAAAATCAGTCTTCTTTAATATTGTTAATATAACTACCGTAATCTGGCCAATCAAAAAAATTAAATCATCTCCAAAAATCTTTGGAAATAACTATTAACTCTGCCACTCCACTGTCTGCTTTTCACCATCGTATGAGGTGAAGGAAGAAAGGTAAGAGGGGTAAATAGAGGAAGAGAGTGACTCAGCACATAATCTAGCTGACAAGGACATTTTCCAACCATAAGAATTAGCAAATTTTCCTACCCACAAGGATGGTCCATAGGCATTTTGTTCACTATCCACCAGAGGAGGTCCATTTCACTTTACTTTGCTCTGAAATTGTATCTGCTTGTCAGCAGATGTTTTGTTTTGTTTGGCACACTGTGAAGGCTGGCAGCACTACAGGAAGAGACACTATAGGAAGAGAGACAGAGTCCCAGTACGTTCCCCCATGACTGGCTGTGACCCTGCAAGGAGGGAGACCGAAAGAGAGAATGTTTTCCTTGTACTCCAAGGAAGGTATGCAGGCTGTTCCAGAGCAGTAACAGAGCAGGCTGTTCCAGAGCAGGGACAGAGGCAAATAGAGTTGCCAAATGTCTGGAGAAAAATATTGTCCTGTCCCTTTAATGGAGACTTAATGGGATTTTGTTTGCTTCCACACAATGAAAAGCTTCAGCTGCCCTTTTTCAAAATTAAGTGGATAGGACATTCTTCTCCAGACCTATTAGTAATCCTGCAGGCAAATGCATTCTCTTACAGACAAAAATGGAAATATCTTTCCCACTGGAACCAACCAGGTGTAAAATGGATAAGAAAGATAACAAATGACACTTCAGATCAAAATTAGTAAAAACAACTTGGGTACGTCCCTAGTTTTGGCATAATGAATCCACGTGATTCTGCTTTTAAAGTGAACCAACAATTTCCCACGGTGTGGCAATACTTGTATTTTAATCCTCTAGGGCATATGAACACATATAGTACCTTACTGGTCAGGTCATTGATCCCCCTAGCAGTTCTATCTACTCTAACCTGCACCTTCTATCTGAAATCACTTAACTGGAGATGTCAAGTTAATGAATCAGGGACTTTCTATCCGCCAAGCTTGTACAGTGTGCAATGTACACTGTCAATAAGCTAAAGCCCCACCAAGAACCAAAGCCAAAGATGAGAAAATCTATTTGAACATCTTCCTCCAAAATGTGCACGTCAAGCATAGAGGAAAGCAAGAGAGTGTGCATTTTAATGAAAGCTGGCAGGTGACTTAATCAATGAAGGTCTTGGGTGAAAAAGAGGAATTGGAAGCAGACATCAAGAAGAGAGAATGCTGATTTGCTCTTTCCTGCTTACTTTTTTTGTTCCCAGTCAACAGCTATTAAAAGAAGCTAATCTCACTCCTTATAGATAGCACCATACATCCACTATGTTATCTAGCAACTTTCTGGGACAGTCTGAGGTTCTATAATCATAATGTATTGTGGACCTGAAGTTGTTGCCTCAGCCTATTCCACAACAGATTTTCAAGCAAGTGCCCATTTGGCCAATTAATAGCAATCCAGACAATTAATAAAATTTGTAAAATGGCTGAATGAAACAGCAGCATAATAGCCACAGCAACAACTTCTCCAGGGGAACACTAGGGCCACAATCAAGGCAATGTCAGTAAAACAGATTCGCCGCGGGTATTCTAAAACAGGACAAAAATAACATTAATAAAAGGGCAAATAAAAAGGTTTTCACTTGTTACATGGCACTTTAAAATCTAGGTAACAGGTACATTGCTATGAAAAGGGCATTTCCCACTAGTACTACCACAAAGACAACCCAGGATCTGGTTGCTGACCATCTTTCTTCAGAAGGTGAGTAGAACCTCAGCTGTTGATCATTGGTCACATCTGACCAACCAGCTCCCCAGAGTGACCCACATATTGTCGACCCGGGTGCTTTAATCTCGTTGATGAGTCACATTTAACCATTAAAAAGACACAGACACAATAGTTGAACTGAAACCAATGGAACGACCAATGAAAGAGAACTAAATATAATGTCATTTTCTCCAGAGGAACCGATCAGTATCATGATTCCTTCACCATTGCATGAGGTGAAGGAAGAAAAGCAAGGGGGGTAAATAGAGGAAGAGAGTGACTCAGCACATAATCTAGCTGACAGAGACATCTTCCAACTATAACCAGATGCCTGGCCCGTAACATAAAAAGGCAGCAGAGCAGCTTTTCAAGTAAACCGTGGGGGGGGGGGGAGCTGACTGGAGCTGAGAAGCATCCAGTTCAGGCAGACCCATTGCAAATGGACAAGGGAAGGCTGCCACAACTGCCCACACAGGGATGGGGTAGATATGAAGGGGGATGATGAAGTAAACCACTCAAGGAGGCCCAAGGGCTCATGCCAGGCAAATTGAAAGAGTGAGAGGAGTAGCAGCAGAAGAGACTTGGCCAGGAAGAGCAGAGTGACCTGCTGGTGTTCATTTTGGAGGGCTTTTCTCAAAGCCACAGCTTTTAAAACAGTGTATTTTAACAGGGGTTATCTCTTTTTCTCCTTGTAAGGCTGCTGAATCTGGAAGGTGGGGCTTAACAGGGGTTAACAGAGTTCATCTCTTGTTCCTCTTTGTCCTAGAGGTGGGGATTTTGTCCTGAGAGGTGGGGCTTTAGTTCAGTCTCTGGAACCAGCAGAGAGGAGTAGCAGCAGAAGAGACTTGGCCAGGAAGAGCAGAGTGACCTGCTGGTGTTCATTTTGGAGGGCTTTTCTCAAAGCCACAGCTTTTAAAACAGTGTATTTTAACAGGGGTTATGTCTTTTTCTCCTTGAAAGGCTCCTGTGAGCTAAGGCTGCTGAATCTGGAAGGTGGGGCTTAACAGGGGTTAACAGAGTTCATCTCTTGTTCCTCTTTGTGCTAGAGGTGGGGCTTTTGTCCTGAGAGGTGGGGCTTTAGTTCAGTCTCTGGAACCAGCGGCGCGCGCCTAATGGCGCGCACAATTTTAATTCAATTTTAATTCAATTTTAATTCAATTTTAATTCAATTTTAATTCAATTTTAATTCGATTTTTTTGTTTTTTTAAAAAATTAATAAGGACATATTTGACAGATAGTACATGCAGATAGCTCCAGGGGGGCAGTGACTAAAAGCGTAATATTTAAATATCTAAACAAATCAGATATGAAGGCAGAAAGCCAGCAGGGGGATGGGGGCTTTCCAGTGTTTTGCGCTGAGTGTCACATGTATGACTATCTGCCACTAGGACAGAAGTCGTGGGTGTGCCCTCGCTGCAATGAGCTCCTGGCACTCAAGGAACGTGTGCGTTCTCTTGAAGCCAAGGTGGCAGACCTGGAGAAGCTGAAAGAGGCAGAGAGGGTGACAGACGAGGCTTTCAGGGACCTAACAGCCGGGTCCCACTCCCAAGGTGACATCTCTTCAGATGTCATGGAGAATGAAGGCCTTGGGGATGGAGGGTGCCAGTCTGAGGTGGGGGAAGATGCTCCCTTAGAAGGGATCCCTTCCTTAACTGGTGATCAGCTATCCTCTCGCACTGAGGATACCCCTCGGGGAGGTGGGGGGCTCCTTGTAGTGGGTGATTCGATCATTAGAAATGTAGAGAGTTGGGTTTGTGAGAGGCGTGATGACCGCATGGTGACTTGCCTGCCTGGTGCGAAGGTTGCGGATGTCACGCTTCGTCTAGATAGGCTTTTAGACAGTGCTGGGGTGGAGTCAGCAGTTGTGGTCCACATTGGCACCAACGACATTGGGAAATGTAGCCGGGAGGTTCTGGAAGCTAAATTTAGGCTGCTAGGAAAAAGGTTGAAGTCCAGGACCTCCAAGGTGGCATTCTCAGAAATGCTACCCGTTCCACGCGCAGGGCGAGCTAGGCAAGCGGAGATACAGGGTCTCAATGCGTGGATGAGAAGGTGGTGTAAGGCAGAGGGTTTCAGATTTGTCAGGAACTGGGGAACCTTTTGGGACAAGGTAGGCCTGTACAAACGGGACAGGCTTCATCTTAACCAAAGAGGAACCAGGCTGCTGGCGCTCAACATTAAAAAGGTGGCAGAACAGCTTTTAAACTGATCACTGGGGGAAAGCCGACAGGAGCTGAGGTGACTTCGGTTCGGAATACAGTATCTATGGGGATGCAGACAGAGAGGGAGGTTTTTCTAAATCAACCACATACATATCAATACCAGGTGTGAAGGACAGTTTAATATTAGGAATATATTATCGTCCCCCTGACCAAAGTGCACAAGAGGATTCTGAGATGGAAAAAGAAATTAGAGAGGCCAACAAAAACAAAAATGTAGTGGTAATGGGTGATTTTAACTATCCCCATATAAACTGGAAAAATGCATGTTCAGGTCATAGTAAGGAGAGAGCATTCCTGGATATGCTAAATGACTGTGGCTTAGAGCAGATGGTTGTGGAACCAACCAGGGGAGAGGTGATCCTAGATCTAATTCTAGGTGGGACCCAGGACCTGGTGCGGGAAGTCAGTGTTGTTGAGCCGATAGGGAACAGCGACCACAATGCTGTCAGATTCAGTATCTCAGCATGCGAACAAGTGGCAACTACTAATGTAGTTACATTCGCCTTCAGAAAGGGAAATTTCTCAAAGATGAGGGGGATAGTGCGCAGGAAGCTGAAAGGGAAAATCAAGAGAGTCAAAACTGTCCAGGATGCTTGGAGGTTATTTAAAAACACAGTAATAAAAGCTCAGCTGGAATGTGTTCCACAGGTTAGAAAAGGCAGCACCCAGTCCAAAAGAAAGCCACCATGGTTAACAAGAGAGGTTGAGGAAATTATCAGAAAAAAGAAAATGTCTTTTAGAAAATGGAAGTCCAGTTTGGCTGATGAAGAATATGAGAGGGAACACAAATGGTGGCAAAAGAGAAGCAAGTTAGCTGTAAGGGAGGCAAAAAAGGATTATGAGGAACGCATGGCTGCGAACATCA
>NC_059425.1:102003205-102021084 GCF_021028975.2 Sphaerodactylus townsendi
TGGTGTGACATTGGCCATCTTCCAGTCTTCAGGGATGGAGCCTGATTCCAGGGATAAGTTGCATATTAAAGTGAGAACATCAGCAATTTCATGCTTGAGCTCTATACGCACTATTGGGTGAATGCTATCTGGGCCAGGGGATTAGGTAACATTTAGTTTATCAATGGCTGCCAGAACTTCTTCCTTGTCTACCACTATCTTCGCTAGTTCCTCGGATTCGCCTCCTAAGAAGCTTGGTTCAGGTGCAGGAATGTTCCTCACCTCCTCTTGGGTGAAGACAGATGCAAAGAATTCATTCAGCTTCTCTGCAATCTCCCTGCCATCTTTTAGCACACCCTTTGTTCCTTTGTCATCTAACGGGCCTACCTCTTCCCTTGCTGGCTTCCTGCTTTTGATGTACTTGAAGAACTGTTTGTTGCTGGTCTTGATGTTCGCAGCCATGGGTTGCTCATAATTTTTTTTTGCCTCCCTTACAGCTAACTTGCTTCTCTTTGCCCACCATTTGTGTTCCCTCTCATATTCTTCATCAGCCAAACTGGACTTCCATTTTCTAAAAGACATTTTCTTTTTTCTGATAATTTCCTCAACCTCTCTTGTTAACCATGGTGGCTTTCTTTTGGACTGGGTGCTGCCTTTTCTAACCTGTGGAACACATTCCAGCTGAGCTTTTATTACTGTGTTTTTAAATAACCTCCAAGCATCCTGGACAGTTTTGACTCTCTTGATTTTCCCCTTTCAGCTTCCCAAGCACTATCCCCCTCATCTTTTGAGAAATTTCCCCTTTCTGAAGGCTTTGTAATGTAACTACATTAGTAGTTGCTACTCTGTTCAAGCATGACTGAGATACTGAATCTGACAGCATTGTGGTCGCTGTTCCCTCATCGGGCTCAACAACACTGACTCTCCCTGCACCAGGTCCTGGGTCCCACATAGAATTAGATCTAGGATCACCTCTCCTCCTGGTTGGTTCCACAACCATTCTGCTCTGTAATACAGTCATTTAGCCTATATATCCAGGAATGCTCTCTCCCTTACTTCATGACCTTGAACATGCATTTTCCTTTTCCCAGTTTATATATGGGGATAGTTAAAATCACCCATTACCACTACATTTTTTGTTTCTTTGTTGGCCTCTCTAATTTCTTTCCCATCCTCAGAATCTCTCTTGTGCACTTTGGTCAGGGGACGATAATATATTCCTAATATTAAACTGTCCTTCACCCCTGGTATTGATATCCACAGTGTGATTCTGTAGGGGAACCCAGCTCCCCTTGTATTGTCTATTTTATGTGATACTTATGCTCTCTTTGATGTAAAGGGCAACTCCACTCCCCTAATGCTCCCTATCCTCTATCCTTCCTGTAGAGCCTGTAGCCTGGTATAACAGCATCCTGCACTGGTTCTCCCTTATTCCACCATGTTCTCTGTAATGCCCACTATATCAAAAAAAGTCCTCCTTCAAAACTCTGTACTCTAGTTCCCCCATTTTAGGTCGTAATGCTTCTACTATTAGCATACAGAGACACTCCTGTATACCCTGGGTCTCTGTCCTTAACTCTGGGATTGATGTGCTTTACCTTCAAGTCTTTTGTAGACACTTATCCCTTGTCACATGCACATTGCTATGTTCTCCTCGCTTGTATGTGGGTTGGATTTAGAAAAAACCTCCCCTCTCTGCCTGCATCCCCATAGATACTGTGATTCAACCTAAGTCACCTCCTAGCTCCTGTCGGGCTTTCCCCAGTGATCAGCTTTCTAAAAGCTGTTCCTGCCACCTTTTATCGTGTTGAGAGCCAGCAGCCTCGGTTCCTCTTTGGTTAAGATGAAGCCCGGCCCCTGGCTTGTACAGGCCTACCTTTGTCCCAAAAGGTTCCCTGCAGTTCCTGACGCTAAATCTTTGAAACCCTTCTGCCTTATAACAATTCACCTTCTCTCTCATCCACGCATTGAGACCCCTGTATCTCGGCTTGCCTAGCTTCGGCCCCAAGGCTGGAACGGGTAGCATTCTCTGAGAATGCCACCTTGGGAGGTCCTGGACTTCAACCTGTTTCCTAGCAGCCTAAATTCTAGCTTCCAGAACCCTCCCGCCAAGCATTTCCCTAAAATGTCGCTTGGTGCTAATGTGGGACCACAACTGCTGACTCCACCCCAGCACTCGTCTCCAAAGCCTATCTAGATCTTAAGCTGCGGACATCCGCAACCTTCGCACTACAGGCAGGCAAAGTCAGTGTTACCATGCGGTCATCACGCCTCTCACAAACCCAACTCTCTACATTTCCTAATGATCGAATCACTCCACTACAAGGAGCTTCCCCCACTCCTCCCTCTCGAAGGGGTATCCTCAGTGCGAGAGGATAGCTGATCACCAGTTAAGGAAGGGATCCCATCTAAGGGAGCATCTTTCCACCACCTCAGATCTGGCACCCTCCATCCCTGCTCAAGGCCTTCATTCTCCATGACATCTGGAAGAGATGTCACCTTGGGAGTGGGACCTCGGCTGTTAGGGTCCCTGAAAAGCCTCCCTTGGCCTGTCACCCCTCTCTGCCTCCTCTTCTTTAGCTTCTCTCCAGGTCTCAAGCCACCTTGGTTTTAAGAGAACGGCGAGACATCGCCTCCTTTGAGTGCCAGGAGCTCATTGCAGCTGCAGGGCACACCCATGACTTCTGTCCCTAGTGGGCAGATAGTCATACATGTGACACTTCCTCAGTGCAAAACACTGGAAAGCCCCCCATCCCCCTGCTGGCTTTCTGCCTTCATATCTGATTTGTTTTAGATATGTAAATATTAAGCTTTTTAGTCACTGCCCCTGAGCTATTCTGCATCGCATTTCATCTGTCAAATATGTCCTTATTAATTTTAAAAAAACAAAAAAAATTAAATTAAAATTGCGCCAAGGCTTCGCTAGGGCGCATACTGGTTCCAGAGACTGGAACTAAAGCCCCCACCTTTAAGGACAAAAGCCCCACCTCTCAGGACAAAGAGGAACAAGAGATGAACTCTGTTAACCCTGCTGTTAAGCCCTTCTACCTTCCAGATTCAGCGCTCCTATGCAAGGAGAAAAAGAGATAACCCCCCTGTTAAAAAATACACTTGTCTTTAAGTGCTTGTGGCTTTGAGAAAAGCCTCCAAATGCGAAATACCACCCAGCAGGTCCACTCTGCTCTTCCTGGCCAAGTCTCTGCTGGTGCTACTCCTCTCTCTGCTGGTTCCAGAAACTGAACTAAAGCCCCACCTTTAAGGACAAAAGCCCCACCTCCTCAGGACAAAGAGGAACAAGAGATGAACTCCTTGTTAGGCTCCCCCCTCGTTAAGCCCCACCTTCCAGATTCAGCAGCCTTGGGTAAGGAGAAAAAGAGATAAACCCCTGTTAAAAATACACTGTTTTAAAAAGCTGTGGCTTTGGCGAGAAAAGCCCTCCAAATGAACAACACCAGCAGGCCACTTCTGCTTCCTTCCTGGCCAAGTCTCTTCTGGCTAAGCTACTCCTCTCTGCTGGTAAATAAAAGTAATTTCATGTTTCTCTCTTTATTCCACTGGATCCAAGCTAAGCAAAAGAAAGAGAAAGATGACATTTTGCTTGAGTCATCATCAGCTTTTCAGTGGCTGCTTGCTAAAATCTCAATGGGGCAGGTGTGACGCCTCGGGCGAGCGCCGCGAGCACAAGGGCATGGTCCAGGGCGTGCCTCGGGGCAGGCGCCATCTACAGCAAGGGCCTCCAGGGTGCACACGCACTCTGGGCTTAGCTTCCCCTTGCCTCACTCTGTACAACATCTTGCACCTCCATTCCATCAAATTCCTGCCCACCGGGTCCTGTGGCAGATTTTGCTGTGGCATGGCTCTTTGCCTCTCCATTTCCTACAGAGGACTCCAGAACAAATGGCAGGTCTCCTTCTTGTGGAAGGGGCATCCTTATGATGGATTCTTGTATGCATTAGGACAACACTCTACAGCTTTTAATTCCCCTAATATCAAGCAAGTGTGTGTTCTTATCCAAACTGTGAGGGAGGAACAGAATTTAATGAAAAAGGATTTTTTGTTCCCCATGCGTATAAATTGCCAGCTCTACAACATGAGAAGAATCAACAAAAATAAAGGAATTAAACTGAGGGGGGATATGATTAAAATCATGCATGGGGTAGAAAATGTTGACACAGAGAAATTTTTCTCTCTTTCTCACAATACGAGAACCAGGGGGGGCATTCATTGAAAATGCTGGGGGGAAGAATTAGGACTAATAAAAGGAAACACTTCTTCACGCAACGTGTGATTGGTGTTTGGAATATGCTGCCACAGGAGGTGGTGTGATGGCCACTAACCCAAGGGATAGCTTTAAAAGGGGCTTGGACAGATTCTATGGAAGAGAAGTCAATCTATGGCTACCTAATCTTGATCCTCCTTGATCTCAGGATTGTGCAAATGCCTTAGCAGCAGACCAGGTGCTCCAGGAGCAGCAGCAGCAGCAGCAGGCCATTGCTTCTCACATCCTGCACGTGGAGCTCCCCAAAGGCACCTGGTGGGCCACTGCGAAGTAGCAGAATGCTGGACTAGATGGACTTCTGGTCTGATCCAGCAGGCTAGTTCCTTATGTTCTTATGTTCTTAAACATAACTCCTCCAGTTGGGATGGCAAGGTTTGGAGGAATTAAATTCCTGTAATTTTAATATATGGGATAAGATGCCCAGAATTCTAACCAGAGTACTTATCCTCCTGGTAAGCACACTGGCAGATGACTTCAAAATTCACACACAAATACAAAAAGGCATATTGGCTAATCAATAAATGCACATACTCTTGCCTCACGGTCCTGAAGCGGTAATTAATCAGATTACACAAAGCAATTACTACAGTCAACAAATAACTATTACTATATACATAGAATCCTCATAGTTCCCTTTAAAGCCACCCACATTCTGGGCAACAATGCACTTTTGTGAACAAGTTTGGTTACCAGGACCACAAATGAATATTCCTAGGCAAATGTACATACCTGTGAAATTCCATTAGTGACAGCAGGTCGCAATACAGATTTGTTTTGCCGGTTAATACATGGACAGTTCGCTTTAATTCCCCATTTCCCACGTGCTGCATGGACCATGTCTCCAATATTATATAGTGCTGGAAAGTTAGAAATTTTGGTTATCAAATTCCATAATAAAATCTGAAAGCTTTAAAACACAAATAATTAGGGCTGAGTCCTGTGAATCAGGGCCATCTTAATGTAGGAGCAGTTGTCCGGGGGGGGGGGGGGGCATAAGGACCCCATGCTAATCTGTGTATGTTGTGACTTGCTGCCAATAAATTAATAAATACTATACTAAACTATAAATATTTGTTATTGGAAAATGCATATATAGCATGTGCTTTATTAAAGACAATGAACAATATTAATTTTTATAACAAGTGGACATTGTTTTAGTGTCTGATTTAGTATCATGGCACCTCTGATACCCTACGTACATGTATGTGTACATATCTCTCGCACTACATAACATAAAAGCATAAATGTTAACATCAACTCACTTGAAAGTTAATAGCAATGATATTGGTTATATTTAGATGCCATTAGTTATTAGAGATTGAATCTGAGATTCATTAGGAACACTTGTAGAGTAAGCAAGTAGTAGTTATTCAAGATTATGAATGTATCGACCATCTACATTTTTATTCCTGTGAGTGGTTGTATAGGTAGGGGCCCCAGTACACTGCTTTGCCCAGAAGCCTATAATGCTACTAAGATGGCCCTCGGTGGAATACCTTTTTGTTAATGAGCTCCACAGCCAGCTACCTTGAGGAAACATCTGCATCCACAATGCAAAGTCTCTAGTCTTCCACAAGAGACATGTACTGTCCCCAGAGCATTGGCAGAGTATATGAATTTTAGATCTGGCAGGAAGACTAATGATGGCTGCCTTAATGTTAGAAGCTTATTGAAAGATCATAGTGAGACTGAAGCTGCAAGTACATTTCATTTCCATACAAAAGTATTCAAAGCCGAACAAAAAGAGATAATTAATTATGAGACAGCATATGAAAAAATGAACTAAGTATCACCTGTGCCAGGAATTATCTGTGTTGGCATGAGATTTTCTGGTTCATGGGATTGCCCTTTTGCACACTTCAGCCATGAAAAAACCTCTTCATCACCAATTTCCTCTGTCTCTGAAAGTTGAAAGAACCAGAACTTTCACCCTTCTAAACACTTATTCACATATCGCACTGTTACAGTGACTTCAGATTAATATAAATACAAAAATGTCAACCCTTGGTTGGGTGAGCACAATTTTTTAATGACAAAACTTTGCATAAAATCTACAATTGTTAATTGTGATGAAAACACAATGTGCTCCAGTAGTGCAATCTAGTACTGAAATTCTTCCCCTTTTCCATACGAAAAAGTGCTCTCTCAACCTTTAAATGAAATTATGCATCACTCCATTTTTGTTATCCGATTCCTCTCTTAAGATGGTCCAGTCTTCATAACAATATTTGTATGCTTGTATCTGCTTTTCACCAAACTTTCCATATTGCTCCTTAGCAGATGGAATGCCCTGCTCCAAACACCAACAATACATTCACTTTCCTCTTGACTGAAGAGATAGGGCATTGGAATATTCACAGGAAACGAACCAACCCTGGCTCCTCAAGTGAAAGACTTCTATTTTATATTTCTAGCACTTAAATGACCTATGACCAGTAAGAAGGGAAACCCATAATTATCGGTGATGAAAGAACAGTTCAAGTAATGTAAAACTATATGAATAAAGTATTGTTGTACTTCAGGGGTCCTCAATATGATTCCTGTGGGTACCTGCCAACACCTTTTCTGGTGCTTGCAAAGTGCTTTTATGGGCAGAGTCAGATCAGACTTTTCCCAGCAAGACTTCTGATTGGCTACTGGAGATTTGATTAGTTTTGCAGATTTTTTAAAATGTTGCTTTGGTAGCAGCTGACACCACAGCCCTGTGTGACTGAAAGTAAGCAGTGACTGCCTCTTATGGCTGTCATTTTGTGGCTGCGTCCCACCAAGCTGTGTTAGAATTCCAATGGTACCTGCACGAAAGGATGGGAATCCCTGCTGTACTAGATCAGATAATTAGATCTTCTGGTGTTCTGGGTGGAAGTTACTTCTCACAGGACTGTCTTCCCAGACACTTTCAAGGTTGAAAAACCCCTTCCTGTACCATAAACAAAAGTCAATAACCAGATGGGAGACCCCATCGTTACTAGAAGCCTGGATCTCTTCATTCCTGATTAATGCCTCTAAAACTGTAAACCATTTTAAGCTTTTACAGCATTCTTTGACAAATACTTACCACTTCGTGGACGGTTTTTCCTGAGACGGTAACAGTCCAGACACACCCCAAAGCCACATTTGCGACAAACCCAATGAATATTGAACATTGTTGTTTCACAAACATCACACATCTCTCTCACACCACGAACAGCTCTTTTCCAAGCCACTTTCTCTACAAAAACAGAAAGAAACCTTCAAATATGTGTATACTGTAATTGATTATATATGATTTTTAAATTTATTTTTAAATATTTTAAATTTAGAACGGTCTGTCTGGATGACAATGGAAGACAGTTTGAGAATGAGATGAAAAATGCATGCATATACCTGCCAGCTCCAGGAGACCTGTTAGGGAGGAGCTCAGTGGCAAAGAACATGCTTTGCAAGCAGAAGGTCCCAGGTTCAATACCTGGCATCTCAGGAAGAAAATGCTGTGGAAAAATCTCTCTCCCTGTAACTCAAGAGAACTGCTGCCATCACAACAGATTATATGTTGTTAGGTAGACCAAGGGTCTGAGTTAACATATGCTATATTCAAAATGGCCAAGGAAAATAGAGCAAATGTTCATCTCAGGTACCTTCAAATCCAGTAGTCTTAGACTAAGCTATTCTTCCAGTAATAGAATCCATTGTCATAGAGTGGGTTTGCAAGAACAGCAGCTTACGGTGTGGTTCAACCATCATCATTGCTTCCTTCTCAGACATAACCAACTGACAAAACTGGTCCCCAACATTGGCCAGGATGTATTTAGAGGTCTCAAGATCAATGCCCTCTGCAGGGGAAGCAGATGGGATCCACAAGCTCATGGCATCAGGATCACTCTGCTGGGGATTCAGGAATCCCTCCACTCGTAGTATACCCTTTCGAGTAAATATCAGTCTGAAACAGAAGAGAGAGAGAAGAGAAAGTTCATTGTACCCATCAACTACCAATTATATCTTCATCACAATGCAGAACAGAGGTTCAGTGAAAGCTATCCTCTGAAATTAGCATGACTGATCTATAGGTTTCTGAAGACATAATAGTAGAAAACCAACAGGAAACTTAACCTTACAGAACCTGACATGAGTTGACAGCGCAAGAGGGTTGAACTTAGAGCATAAAGGCTATGAGTGCGGCAATAACCACTGGAGCCAGGGAGTTCACTCAAAGAAAGGATGTATTGGCATTGATACAATATATACAGTTTGAACGGACAGAGCCTTCGGCTTAGGTCCTGTCCCCAGCAAGGAACATGCTTAACTGAGTTAGCTTACTTATATATACTATGATACATTAATTAGCCTATGGCTAGTACAGTCAAAGGTCACATGACTCATATATATAGCTGGATGGCCCATGCTTAGTCATTCCCTTTAGCTGACTGCTAACAGGTGACTGTAGTTAGTCCTTCAGCAGTCCATTAAGGCAATCAAGGGTTTCGCCGGCGTTGCTGGTGCCCTTCCAGCTCCTGACACCCCTTCCCAGATGCTTGGCAAAACCTACATCACATTTTTGTTTATCACATTTATACATATATCAATTCAGTGTATGCCTTTACTGCCCATAACATGGCTGGGACTTTACTTCAGAGATGCATCAGTTATACCCAACAACTCTGCTCCTCTTTCATAGTTTTATATAGGTTACGCTTACTCAGCATATTCGCCTTATTGTCCTGTGAAGGTAGGTAGCTTGCCTCTATGGAGTCCTGGTTTGAATCATCTGTCTGATGCTTTGATAGCTGCACTCCTATATACCTTGTTCTGGTCTTAACAGATTCGGCTTTAAGAGACTGTATACAACTCTTTGAGAGTCATTGAATAATATGCTTGGTTTTGGTACCTTGAGACCCAGGGTCTTTAGCCAATTCAGACACCCACTGCATGTTCAAAGTTACGAACTATTCACAGCACTGTATTCAGCCTCACAGCTGCTTTGTGCTACTAGTTTTTGCTTAAATGATGCCCATAAAATGGGTACACCAGCGTAGGTTATCACATACCCGGTACAAGATGTATTGTTCTCTTCATTCGTAAAACTGCTATCTGCATATCCAGCAATGTTGGTAGTTTGGTCTGGACACAGAAGTAAACCTTTAGACATGGTTGCATTAAGGTATTTCAGTACCCTTTTTACCCCAGTCCAGTCTGTTTCAGTTGGTTGTTGGCATCGTCTACTGAGTACGTTGACAGCATGTGAAATATCTGGTCTGCTAATGGAAGCAATATACTGCAAAGACCCGATTACACTTCTGTAGAGACTGGAGTCATCACATTCTTGTGTCCTGTCTAGTTCTTGGAAACCTACTACCATGGGTGTTTGCTTGCTGAGTGAGTTAACCATTTGTGTTCTCTCCAAGAGCTCTTTTATTTTACCCTCTTGGTGCAGTAATAAACCCTCAGCGGTTTGTACAAATTCCATACTTAGGTAGAAACCTTATTTGTTTTACACCTGTAACCAGGTGGTGGTCTCATATATATCTCCTCATCCACCTTTGCATTCAGATAGGCGGTACACACATCTAGTTGCTTGGAGACATACCCCCTTTGTTCAGCAATAGCCAAACACAACCTGATGGATTCATACCTAGCTGTAGCAGCATAGGTTTCAGTAAAGTCCTCAGGAAAATTTTGTTTGAAACCTCTAGCTACTAATCTGGGTTTAAAAAGCGTTTCACCACCGCTAAAAGCTTTCTTTTATAGACCCATCTGGAGTCCAACAGAGTTCTTCCTTTTGGCATATCAACCTCAGTGAAAACATCTAGGTCGATTAAAGATTTGAACTCTGAGTTCATAGCCTCAAACCATCGCTTTTGCTCAACTTCATCCCTGTGCAAAACCTCTTGATAATTGTTTGGTTCAGACCATTCATCAGTATTTGTTTGTAAAACATTCACCGCTCCATTCTCTGTTTTCATTTTGTGTTGTGTGTCATACCCAAACCTCTGGGGTGGTTTCCCTTTAGTCACACGTGCAGACCTTTTGGGAATTGGTTCTTTCTCCTTATCACTTTCTGAGTCTGATTCAGCTTTAACAGGGACACTAGACTTGTGTCTTTCACTATCTACCTCAGAAGAACTTTCACTTTCAGCTCTTTGTCTCCTTCTCTCAATATGTTTATCAGCATATGGCAGAATGACAGATGGCTTTTCCTGCTTAGAAAGCAGGGAGTCTAAATTGCTATGCAGACGGGACCAACCAGAATGCTTCTCAAACTCAGCACTTCTGGAAAATAGTACCTGACCATTTGGTAATAGGAACCTGAAAGCCTTCATACCCACTTGGACACCCACAAACTGAAGCCTTTGTGAGTGCACCTTTCGCTTCCTTTTCTGTGGAAGCACCAGAACATTGGCATAAGAACCAAAAGTATGAAGGTGGTCTAACTTAGGTGCCTTACCATACAGCTTCCTATACGGGATATCACTGAGTGCTTCGCTGAACAATCTGTTCATGACATAAGTACAGTAAGCCCATGCCTCCACCCAGAGACTATCCTTTGCATTTGCGTCTAGCATAGCACAGCGCACCATTTGTTTCAGTACACCAATCTTTCTCTCTGCTAAACCATTTTCAGAATGCACATAGGGCATTAGACACTCGCCTATCTATTCCTCGCTTGTCTAGCCGCTCAGTAAATTGGTTACTTTAGAAATTCTCCGGCACCATCAATCTGGATTGTTTTCTATGATCACATCCAAATTGCTTACAGATCCTTGTATGCCATAATTTAAATACATGGAAGGCTTACCTCTTCTTTTTTAAGAAATAGGAGAAAGTGAAGCGCGTGGCATCGTCTACCATTACAAAAACATATTTGGCACCCCCGATGGAAACACCATAATGACAGTGCTATATCGCAGCGCACCAAAGCCGGGGCGCGTGGTCCTTAGTTACCCTTGGGCTTCGTCTTGCCACTGGATGCGTTTACACTTTCCCACTCAAAACACACTTTGCACTCTAGAAAAACAATCACATTTGGCAAATTGCACCCCACACATTTGTGCTTTTTGTTTGAGCACTTTGAAGCTCACATGCTCACTTTTCCTGTCTAACTTCTGCACACAACTAGCTGGCTGCAGTGGGTCATTTACCCCAATAACGGTAGCGTTGGAACATCACAGGTCACAGGGGTGTTACTGTCCACAGTCAATTTATAAAGCCTGTTACTTAATACACCCCAGCGCCACAATGTCCCCATCCCTGGCTATGGAGCACCTCGTTCCAGTAAAAGTACATACATACCCATCCAGTGCCAACCTGGACACGCTTTAATAGATTACGCGCCATACTTGGTATGTGTAACACGCTCTGCAGGGTAATCCCCATAGCTTGTAAAAACACTTCTCCTTGGGACTGTACAACAGCTGCAGAGCTGTCAGCAAGAGTCACCTCTCCAATATCCGGTGTCCTCTTCTTCTGCAGCTTAATCCTGTCTTTGCTACTATATGTTTGGTGGTAGACCCGGTGTCCAAAAGCCATGTAGATTTTGGTGCTTAATGCGTTGCACCAGAAAGGCGCTTCCTTTCCCCGGGTCCTCTGCACAGCCTGTTGCTGACGTGCCTAGGTCGCTGTCCGCTGGCAATTCCTCGCTAGGTGGTTGGTTGCTCCACAGGTGTAACATCTGCGAACAGCATTCGCCTCTGCCGACTTGTCACCTCGGTCCTTGCTGATGCTGTTGTTCACTGGAGGCTGAGGGTAGGCACGTAAATCCCTTTGCCCCTTCCATTCCAAAAGCCTCCCGGACACATAGTCCAATGTTAAATCATCCTCTGGCACACTGTGTAAGCCATCCACTAATGGGTCCCATTGTGTGCCAAGAGAAGAGAGCAAAATCAAAGCTTGCAGATTATTATCAAAAGCCAAACCTCTATCAGACAAATCAGCAAAGAGTGCTCTCATTTTTTGCAGATGGGAAATCACATTGCCTTCATGCAACTTGAGATTAAAGAGTCTACGCACCAGAATCAGCTTGGAGCCCGCTGTTGTCCTCTGGTACAACTCTTTCAGGGCAGTCCAACACCCCAAAGCTGTTGTTTTATCTCGCAGGAACACCAATTGGCTGTTTTCCACTGCTAGAACAATGGCTGCTCTGGCTTTCTCATCAGCCTCCACCTCATCATTGTCGTCCATATCTGGAGCTTTCTGTGCAGCTTTCCAGAGTCCTTCCCGGATGAGGAAGCATTTCATTTTCTCTGCCCATGAGACGTAATTGGACTCATTGAGCCTTTCAAACAGCAGCCCATGAGTAGGACCCGTCATGACTTCACCCCACTCTTCGCTCCGCCCACTAGGCAATGTTACTCACCAGTGGGTTGTACGACGCCTAGCGGCAACTGGGCCCATAACCTGACATGAGTTGACAGCGTAGGCGCAACTGAGCATACACAGAGTGCAGCAATAACCACTGGAGCCAGGGAGTTCACTCAAAGAAAGGATGTATTGGCATTGATACACTATATACAGTTTAAACGGACAGAGCCTTCGGCTTAGGTCCTGTCCCCAGCAAGGAACATGCTTAACTGAGTTAGCTTACTTATATACACTATGATACATTAATTAGCCTATGGCTAGTACAGTCAAAGGTCACATGACTCATATATATAGCTGATGCAATCATGCTTAGTCATTCCCTTTGGCTGACTGCTAACAGGTAGTTAGTCCTGTAGTTCTGTTAGTCCTGTAGTCCTGTAGTTAGTCCTTCAGCAGTCCATTAAGGCAATCAAGGGTTTTGCCATGCAGCTGTTATACCTTCAGCTCCTGACAGAAACTAGCATGAAATTTCATTTTAAATATTTCTAAATGACCCTGATGGATAATGAATGCAATTTTGGGGATCCTGAATTGGGTAAAAAGTAGTCAAAGAAATACTATGAATAAAATAAATTTTCACAGAATTCTGTAAACTATTTTCCATTCATTTGCAGGAGCAAGCTGAACTTTATAGCTTGGTCGAGGGTGAAGATAAAAGAAATGAATTGTATAAAAGCTTTGCCTTCTTACTTAGCTGACTTGGCTAGTAACATATGTGTTAGTGATCTTCAATTTTTTTAATTGACAGGAAAAAGTCATGCTATATAAATGTTGCTGGTTTCTTCCATATCTTTGGATAGGCTTGCAAGACTGCAAGCAGGAACTACAGCCTTCTGGAAAAAGTAATCAATTAATGGGTTGCAGTAAACAAAGTTCTGCTCAAAAAATGGAAGTTTCAGCCATCTTGCAGCCACTCACTGCTCCACCTAAAGCTCCAGAACAGCACTAACAAGGGGTTATATGGGATCTGCAATGAAGGAGAGAATCTGGAAAAAATCTTCTTCCATTAGCAGAAAACAAGCATTAGATATAAACCATAGTCTCAGAACATTGACTCTTAATTCCTCTAAAATAAGTTGAGACAACACAAAAGATGGACTCACATGTAAGGAGAGGTATGATTTAAGATACAAGACAGGTATGTCCATTAGCCTGGTTTTTATGACAATCCCTGCCACTCTAATCAAACCTGTTCCAGGCCTGTCTGACCTCATTTCCTGCAGCATTAACTCCCTGTTGACCGGCTTAAGCTTTTAATACTGTAACTCTCCATCCTTCTCATGAATATACCTCAGTGTTTGAAAGGAGCTTTTCTACCAATGAAAAAGAGCATCAAGTTTCCAAAATGCTGACACGTAACGACTCTCTTGTGAAAAAAATGTGTCATTCTGCTGTCATTAGTTCATAGGTCAGATTCATCGTAATGCATGAAACAGTTCATAGATGCTCAAACAAGGAATTACAGCTGCCATTAAAGTATATATTCACACAAAGATATGAAATCACTTATGTTTCTGTCAGATATAAAAAGAAAACAAAGTAGTCAATGTCTGCACAGAAGGCAAGCTCAGAAAGCTTTGTTACCTGCGAAAATGAAAGAATCGACAGGACACAGTGGAATCATCTTGCTCCTGCTCTTTGAACTTGCGGTAACGTTCTAACCGGCACTCTCGACACTTGTGCAGATGAGGGGCAACATTGATGCACGAGCCATCTTGGAGGAATGGTTCTCCCGACTGCTTCAGCTTCCTCACCTTACTCACATCTTTCAGTATAGACTGGCCAACTATGGAGCAAAAAACAACAAAAGTAGTCCAAACAATCCAGAGGGAAAAATACAAATTTCCAAGGAGTATTTATTCTTGACTCCTACATGGAGGTTATATTTTATGTTGGTTGCATAAACCAACATGGTGAAAGACTATGCAGAGTGGAGGAGTGGGATTGTGGCAAACGGACATTTTTACACTGGATATGACATTAGCATGAGGACCAATGCACGCAGGCCTGATCCATGTTGCCAGTTCACACAAAATCAGACTGTATAGATGACACTGATCATATCGTTGAGAGGGCAGACTCTTAAAACAAATTTGGGCTTAGACTCCTTGGAAGGGATGGTTTTCACAAATTCCCAATTTGCTGTTCCCAGGGGTCCCCTTTGGGGCATTTTTGGGAATGTCACAATCCAGATGGAAATGCCACAGGTAATGACTGCTAGATCAAATCTATAATGTCCAACACCTGATCATTATTATTGTTTACTTATGCCTTTTCGACTGATCTTCACATATTAGGTAAGGGTTAGGATTATGGCTATATTAATATATTTTATGTCAGTGATTGATTTTATTGTTATATGTGGAACACTGTTGTAAGCTGCTCTGAACCTGTTGACGGGGAAGAATGGCATATAAGCCAAACAAACAAATAAAATCAAACTAGAGCAGTGACAGACAAAATCCCATTCAGGTGGCCCCCAAACATGTCTTCTCAGGCCAGTGTCCTTCAAGCATCATGGAGATGGTGCCTAGCATTCAGGTAGGCAATTGCAAAGATTTAAGGGCATTTTCATCAAAAGGCAGGCCGGTGATTTCTGCAGATTCCCTGCTCCCACTTCAGACTGCCATTCCAGCCACCAGGCTGTTCCTTAAGGTCTGCTAACCCCAAGAACAACATTTAACAGAATCATGGAGTTGGAAGAGACCCCAAGGGCCATCAAGTCACACCCCCTGCAATGAGGGAATACACACTCAAAGAACTCCTGACAAAGGGCCATCCAGCCTCTCTTTAAAAACCTCCAAAATTTGAAGAGGTTCACTGAACTGTGGCAGGAAAAGTTTCACTTTGCAAGGAATGGGTCACAATGGATACAAGCCAGGACTATTTGACATGGCACATTTTTCTTCTGTGGATGTGATCCTGATCCCATCTTTCGCTATAGATCAGGTGTGACTGGTAGGTACAGAATTTTAAGAGTGATGACTACTATACATTTCAAGCAATCCCTAAAGTTCTATTCAGTTCACACTGGAAAGTTTCTTCTGCCAAGCAACCGGCAATTCATTATTTATTGAGATCTTAAAGACAAACCACAATCCACATATACTCTTTATCAAGACAAACCAAAATGACACAAAGCAGTATGGAAGAATTGAAGATCCCGCAAAATCTTTCTCAGATTGGAAGTTGAACTGTTACTATAACATGTGTATGTGTGTGCACCATTAAGTCACCCCTGACTTTTGAAGACCCCACAGCTTTCCAAGGTAAAAGATATTCAGAGGTGGTTGCCACTGCCTGCCTCTGTGGATGATGAAAAAGTTCTGAGAACACTGTATTGACCCAAGGTCACCCAGTAAACTTCATGTGGAGGAGTGGGGAATTAAACGTGATTCTCCAGATTAGAGTCAACCACTCTTAACCACTATACCCTGCCGGCTGTGTGAATACAATGACTATCAAGTAGTTGCTTTGCTCTGGCCCCTCAAGAAAGTAACACAAGGAAGGCTGTTGGCCTTGCTCAGAATGCAACCAGATACCAAAAGCACCACTATGTATCTACTTAAGAACATAAGAACATAAGAACAAGCCAGCTGGATCAGACCAGAGTCCATCTAGTCCAGCTCTCTGCTACTCGCAGTGGCCCACCAGGTGCCTTTGGGAGTTCACATGTAGGATGTGAAAGCAATGCCTTCTGTGGCTGTTGCTCCCGAGCACCTGGACTGTTAAGGCATTTGCAATCTCAGATCAAAGAGGATCAAGATTGGTAGCCATAAATCGACTTCTCCTCCATAAATCTGTCCAAGCCCCTTTTAAAGCTATCCAGGTTAGTGGCCATCACCACCTCCTGTGGCAGCATATTCCAAACACCAATCACACGTTGCGTGAAGAAGTGTTTCCTTTTATTAGTTCTAATTCTTCCCCCCAGCATTTTCAATGAATGCCCCCTGGTTCTAGTATTGTGAGAAAGAGAGAAAAATTTCTCTCTGTCAACATTTTCTACCCCATGCATAATTTTATAGACTTCAATCATATCCCCCCTCAGACGTCTCCTCTCCAAACTAAAGAGTCCCAAACGCTGCAGCCTTTCCTCATAAGGAAGGTGCTGCAGTCCCTCAATCATCCTCGTCGCCCTTCTCTGCACTTTTTCTATCTCTTCAATATCCTTTTTGAGATGTGGCGACCAGAACTGAACACAGTACTCCAAGTGCGGTCGCACCACAGCTTTATATAAGGGCATGACAATCTTTGCAGTTTTATTCTCAATTCCTTTCCTAATTATCCCCAGCATAGAGTTTGCCTTTTTCACAGCTGCCATACATTGAGTTGACATTCCCATGGAACTATCAACTAAGACGCCCAAATCCCTTTCCTGGTCTGTGACTGATAGCACTGACCCCTGTAGCATGTATGTGAAGTTTGGATTTTTTGCCCCTATGTGCATCACTTTGCATTTTGCTACATTGAACTGCATTTGCCATTTCTTAGCCCACTCACCTAATTTATCAAGGTCCGCTTGGAGCTCCTCGCAATCCTTTGTGGTTCTCACCACCCTACATAATTTGGTATCATCTGCAAACTTGGCCACCACGCTACCCACCCCTACTTCCAGGTCATTTATGAATAGGTTAAAGAGCACTGGTCCCAATACGGATCCTTGGGGGACACCACTCCCTACATCTCTCCATTGTGAGAATTTCCCATTTACACCCACTCTTTGCTTCCTGTTTCTCAACCAGTTTTTAATCCATAGGAGGACTTCCCCTCTTATTCCTTCATTGCTGAGTTTTCTCAATAGTCTCTGGTGAGGAACTTTGTCAAAAGCCTTTTGGAAATCCAAGTAGACAATGTCCACTGGTTCCCCCTTATCCACATGCCTGTTTACATCCTCAAAGAACTCTAGTAAGTTTGTAAGACAGGATTTGCCTCTGCAAAAGCCATGCTGACTCTTTCTCAGCAGGTCTTGCTTTTCTACATGTTTTATAATTTTATCTTTAATGACAGATTCTACTAATTTACCAGGAACAGATGTCAAACTGACTGGCCTGTAATTTCCCGGGTCCCCCCTAGATCCTTTCTTAAAGATTGGTGTGACATTGGCCATCTTCCAGTCTTCAGGGATGGAGCCTGATTTCAGGGATAAGTTGCATATTAAAGTGAGAAGATCAGCAATTTCATGCTTGAGCTCTTTAAGAACTCTTGGGTGAATGCAATCTGGGCCAGGGGATTTGGTAACATTTAGTTTATCAATGGCTGCCAGAACTTCTTCCTTGTCTACCACTATCTT
>NC_059425.1:102021181-102042712 GCF_021028975.2 Sphaerodactylus townsendi
ATAAATAATAATAATAATAATAATAATAATAATAATAATAATAATAATAATAATAATAATAATAATAAAAACATAAACTGCGGGGTTGGCACTTTGCGATAAATAAGTGGGGTTTGGGTTGCAATTTGGGCACTCGGTCTCAAAAAGGTTTGCCATCACTGCCCTAGGTAAACCCACCACCCCAGGGGAGTGGCACTGCTCTGAAGCAACCTAATTCCAGCGCTACCGTGCTGAGGTTTAGTGGAGAAGGAAGGTCTACCCTAGGCCGTGACAATCTGATGTTAGGAGTTTCCCAACTGATGTTAGGAGTTTCCCAACTGTTTTTCCTCAACACAATTCTACACAGACCTGCAACTTATTCCCTCTAATGTCAAAGTTCACCATTGAATTCCTGTCACCAAGTATAAAGGAAAATTTTAATTTGTCAATTAAACACACCAACCTATGTACTTCCTACCCAAAATGATTTTGGGTAGCATGCTCCATGAACTACTGAGCATGCTCCATGAACTACAGAATGTGTATTAGCTGAAGAGACAAAAATCTACCAGTTGAGTTCTGGAACTCAGAAGAATCATACTATTGCTTATAAATGGGGAGAATTTCCTAGAGGTTTAACCTTCTAGGGATATCTCTGGTGCTCCCAACATGTGCATGGAAGATGTAATGTAATTACAAACAGGCCACTCTAAGATACATTTCTCATACATGTAAGTGTGTGAACAGCACACAATATTAAAAAGATCAAAAGAAGTTAATAGATTGGTGATGCAACTGTGTCGGTGTAGTCAGTTGTTAATTATGTAAGAACCAACAATATTGCCAATGCCTACCTGATGCCAAACTTACAGCCAACCTGGTACATGAAATACAGATGACCTAGTGACTCAGTATCTTGTAGACTGGCATTTTTTAGATCAGCATATGAGATTAAAGTTCCTTTTAAAACTATCCCTTGATTGTTTTGCTTTGTATTTCAGCCTGCTAGTGTTTGCATCCTTTTTTTTCCTTTTTAACATAAGTAGGCAGCAACTCTTGCGGGGAGGGGAGACCTAATGACACCACAAACAGGGTCCCCTGAAAGAATCTTCCCCGATTCAAATACACATCTGCTTGTGAAACTCAACCTGTTTCTCCCACTAGCCTATCAAATATAGCAGCTTGGAGGTTCAGACGATAATCGCTCATTCTGGCTTTCATTAGTTTCTAGCACCATCTAACTCTCCGTCTCTCATCTATATTGATACACACTCTCTGAGAATGCAAGTACTTTTTAAGACTTTCATAGACTTGGCCCAGAGTATCACTCCTCATTTCAGCGTCAAGACATAAACAGAGGTAGATGCAAGGCCTATCTTTTCAACAAGCTGCCAAACCTGAAAGCAACTACTTATTAGATTTTATATCAGCCTTATCAGAAAGTGCCACACACACACAAACCAATCTCTCTAGTCGTTTATTTCACATGTTGACCCAAGGGGTGAATCTGCCTTTTAAGAGTAAGGGGGTAATATCAACACTTCCAAAGGCAGATACATCTTCCCATTCAAAGGCATATTTCCATTTTAAGCTCCTTTGAAAAATTAATTTTGCCAAAGGCATTGTAGAAAAGAGATTTGTAGGGAAGGAAATGAATCACATTAAAGAGGCAACTCCTATCTACACCACTGTCAATGAAACCTTATGCAATGTTACCCCGGTGTAAGTCCAGTAAAAGCTGGAGCAACTCTGTCTGGCATTGCACTGTTAATTATCATAAAGGGTCATAGAAACAAGTACACAATAATATGGTGCACCATCAAGAGAACGAATTATGCATCATGAGTCATAGAATAGCAATGTTTTTTCCCTCAGAGAATTAAGAGTGGCAAGAAAGATCTACCATGTATTTCATCCCACAATCAAGACAATGGCCTAACTGTTTTTGGACTGCTACCCAAATCTGTTCTTTAATCACACTCAACAACAGAAAAGGGGGGAAATTATGTCCGCACCACAGGCAACAATGGCTCTATCACAGCCTGGGTTTGTTTGCTTTTTAAAGTAAGAGTTGAAGATGGCATTATAGAGTTACTGTTGCTCAGGGTGTGCACACATTTTTCCCTATCCCGCTACTGTCCCAGGCCAAACAGGTTCTGCAGACTTCCATAGGGATTAAAAAACCTGTCAGCAAGCAATGACCACTGGACAAAAAAAATGAGCGGGCGCATCTTGGTCAAAGACACCTCTATTGCCCCACTCCATACTTGCAATCCCGTTGAACTTAGGTAACTCGCTGAGAAAATGCACACCGTCTTAATAGAAAAAAAAAGATGTCTATTGACATGAACAGACATGAACAGTCTCACCTCCATTACTATTATTTGGCAATGTATACATTTACGCATTTGGAGTTCATGTGTCCTGCTCTATTACATGTATGTTACAGTTCCTTTCCTCCCCTGAGCAGCATTGCAAATTCTTATGAGAATGCACACGCTAGAAACAAGTTGTTACAACCTTCAGTTACTAGTAATAACTTGCCTCTGCCAAAAAAATGTGCTTGTGGACTAAGGAGTAATAAAACAAAAAGTCAAGAGGGCAATAGGAGGCTGCAGGGAACAGGAGAAAACTGGGCAAAATCTCCCCATTTCCTTCTTCTGCTGATGGAGAAAGCATGGGAGGCAGTGATGTAGGTATAGATTTTTAATGGGGGCGTGACCACACCTCCCCCAGCCCCGCCCCCAGCTTCAGTGCTTATAAAAGCAGCTCTCCAAGGCCAGGGATGGCAGACTCCCCAGCCGCCCCCCCCCCCCGACTGGGCAGGGGTGTAGCTTGGGAAAATGGAGCCTGGTACAAAATCTGAGTTTTGTGGGGCCCCCCATGGGCAGCCGCTGTGATGCTGGAATCCACCCCCAAACAGCATAACTTTCAATGGTGTTTCACCCACCCACCCCAGATTCTCCTTTTAAATCCACTAAGGGAGAATCTGGGGTCCCCAGTTAAAACAACATTGAAAGTGATGCTGTTTTAGGATGGATTATCCCCCACCCTGAAACAGCATCACTTTCAATGTTGAAACTGGGGACCTCAGATTCTCCCTTTCAATCCATGCTGAAGGGGGGGTGGATTTTAAAAGAGAGTCTTGGGGAAATTGGGGGGGGGGGGTGCCTGCTGTCAGGGGTGAATTAGCAGTGCTAGCAGCACCAAAATGTGGGCTTGTATCTTTAGGAGATTCTCCTGATGATACCAATCTAGGATTGGTGACGTAGGAGTCTGGGGGTCCAAAGTTATGGACCCTCAAAGGTGTAGCCCCCATCTCCTATTAGATCCCATTGGAAACAATGGGGGATGAGGGAACCCTCTTTGGGAGTCCATAACTTTGAACCCCCTAAACCAAACCTCACCAAACCTGGGTGGTATCATCAGGAGAGTCCCCCCAAAGATATCCTGAAAGTTTGGTGCTGCTAGCCTAAAAAGCTGCTCCCCCTGCAGGCCAAAAACCAAAAAACACTTAAAAATACAAAATAAATCACAAACGGGGGCAGAGCTTCATACAAGGGGCGGGGTTGGATCTCTAAGAACCCCCCCCCCCCCCCCCCTTACCTAATGCATTTGGTGGGAGGTGCAAGCTTTCCATTTATGTAACAGGGAGGAGGGATGTTTTTGCCCCCCTTTCTTTTCCCCACTTATTCTCCTGCACTTTTCGTCATTTTATACAGAAGGTTCTCTCAACCAGCAGCACCGGCTTCTTGAGGAAATAGGGAACAGGAGAATATCAAGAGAATTCACCTCCACTTATTGCCTTCTGCTCACAGGATTCGGCACATGTGCCCTCCTCTTTTAGCTTCTCAAAAAATACTAGCAGAGAGTTGGCTAGAGGAGGTGAGGATTGCAGGGAACTCTTAAACCATGATGAGAGGGAGGCTCAAGGTTCTATCTATCGCTAAACCTTTGGCGAAGGTTTAGCACCTAGTGAGGTAACAATGGAGGGGTGTGCCTGGGGATTAATAAAAGACAACAAATGGCAGGACTGTAATATGTAGGTGAAACTGGCCTATTCTGATGCAGAGAGCTACTTAACATCCTAAGTCGCTCCAAGGAATAAACACTTCATGAAGCCTGTAACACCCAAAAACGGAGATAAGAGAATGACAACAGAAATCTTGCCAGATACTCCATATAGCAAAAAAGCTGAGACTTGCAAATAGCCGTGGAACTAAAGCTCCCTTGGGAAGAGATGCCTGGGTCTGGCTAGGGAAGCAAAGATTCTCTCGGGGTTTTGATCTTAAGCCAACAGCTTGGTGCAATTCCAGTGGTTAAAGCTGTTCTTTCCCCACTCCCAACCCAGCTGCAAGCTTTTATTTGGAAGTCATTGTTACACCCAGATTAGCATATGACATGAACATAGAAAATCATCTAATTGGAAGATACCAGTGCTACTGCAAATTCCCATGCAGCATGATCTCTCTCTCTCTCTCTCTCTCTCTCTCTCTCTCTCTCTCTCTCTCACACACACACACACACACACACACACCCCCTCTCTTACACAAAGTTTCCTCCAGATCATAGTGCATCATTATGCAGAGCATTGATGCAGTCGAGCAAGATGAAGCTCATACATTATTACTAAAACATGAATAATATTTCTTGGAAGACAGAACCAACCTCTGAACATAAAGAGTACGGTGTGACAGATCCAGACGAACATGAAACTGGACACATGAACATAGGGCAGCCCAGAAAGCCATAATTTAAAAAAAGACACTCCAAAGTCAACATCACTTGCCCATAACATTTTTAAAAAGAGACAAAAAACCCCCACAATGCCAGAATATAAATTTCGTGTCCATTTGACCAACATTTCAGCAGACCTATTTTTTTTCCCTCTCTCTCTATTAAGCAAAGTTTCGTCCAGTAAGGACAAGTCAGAGTTTCTGTTACACAACAGCAGATTCTTATGATAGACCTGATTATAATAAATGTCAGAAATGAACTTCCTCCTCAGCTCTTTTTAAAGAGCCTCACCCCGGCTTATTGTCATTTCTGGAGCCGCTTCCAGGAGATAAAATAAAACGCTGCATGTGCACCTGCTAATGCCATTATCTCTGGTAATTTTAAAAAAAATGAGACAGAAGATGTTTAAGTGCCCCCAAATATTACCTGGGAAGCCAAGGAAGCTATTTATAGGATGAAAAGGTGGGGGTAAAGGTGGGATTGAGAACTCAGGTGTTTTGTCTTGTGTATCTAATACAGCTAAATTCATAACAGCCTTGAAAAAGTGATTACTCTTCCAATTAAATGAAAGCAAGGTGTAGCCTATCAGAAAGAGAGTAACCATTATTCTTTTTTTTTAAAAAAAAAGACCTGGATCCAGAACATCCTGTTTTCTGATTCACACCAGGCACCACACAACAGCCTCACCCAGCCATTTCTGTCCCCGGTACAAGGCGGTAATTGATACGAAACTGGGTTGCGGAATGAATCCACTACAGGAAGAAAACCTCACTTCTGCCAATCTGATTTTGAGCTGGTGGATGCTGTGGATGGCAATTGGGAGACACCTCCTCTAGATTGAGGCCTGGAAAGCAGGAATGGGATCGTGCTTGGAGAAGGTGGAGAAGATGACGGGATACGTTGAGCAACAGACCACGGACAGAGCAGCAGCCCAACCACGGAAGTGGTAGGCACTTATGTCTTGCAAGCAGACAATCTGGCAGCGGACACGTGAGATTATTAGTTCAGAAACCCAAAGGCCAGAACCAGAATATCAGCAGATTCACAAGTAAAGACCTGCTTGTAAGCCTGGGCGTCCTTGCTGGCATGGGGATAAAGTCAGAACAGAAAACAAGGTACAGTTTGGAAAGCTGCCTGTAAATCCAGGAGAAGAGGTGAAAAAATCTCCTCAGGCACAGGTACTGGTGGGGCACAGGCAGCAGAAGCTAAAGAGGCAAGAAGGAGAAGGAGGAGGAGGAGTTTGGATTTATATTCCCCCTTTCTCTCCTTCTGTAGGAGACTCAAAGGGGCTTGCCCTCTTCCCCTCACAACAAACACCCTGTGAGGTAGGTGGGGCCAGAGAGCTCCCAGCTGTGATTAGCCCAAGGTCACCCAGCTGGCGAGGCAGTGGGAGTGTACAGGCTAATCCATTCCTCAAGGAGGCTCTCCACAGCTCAGGCGGCAGAGTGGGGAATCAAACCCGGTTCCTCCAGATTAGATACAGGAGCTCTTAACCTCCTACGCCACTGCTGCTGCCACAGGCGACAGCCAATCCCTCTTCCTGCCTTCTGAGGACTTGGGGGACTGGTTGGAACTGTCTGGAAGTAGAACTTCGTAGCTGTCCTCAGCAGAAACGGGAAAGGAGGTATATTACTACCTTACACACAAAATATGCCTACGAAGTCGCTATGCTTTGGAACAGTCCCTTTGTTCATTTCAGAGTCCTGTGGATTTTATTTCACTGGAATAAAAATGACTGTGCAAGTGGATCTACCCTAAGTTCTGTACTCCCATATTAAATGTCAGTCTTCAGGCGAGAATTCTTCTCAAAGCAAAAGGAAGCTTGTCTTTTTGTTCGCGGGGTGGCCAAGCCGAATACTACTGAGGAACAACTTATAATCAAAAAGGGTGAGGCACAGTGAAGAGATGACAGCACATGAACAAGCTGTCCCAATTTCTCCATGGCCCAAACAACAGCAGGAAAACATAGCAAACACTTTTTACAATCTTTCACAGTAAAGCAGTTTATGCAGAAAAACTAGATACGGAGAATTCATCTCTGAGAGACAATATTAGCCAGAAACCTTGAGATGCATATGCCATACAGAATCTGATTTACAGACAATATTAAATCATTTTTTTAATTTAAAAGCCAAGTATAGACTTTTAAAAACCTATGGTGCTGATACCCATGACACTGCGCCAAATTTACACAGAACAGATAACAAAATATTCTCCTTCGAATGTATTTTTTCCAAAAGGAACTATATTAAATATAAGCAGAAATCTAGTATTGTTTAGGTGATGTAATAAATCATCACTAAAGCTAACATAATCCTTTGGCATATTAGAAGGCTATAAGTGAACCTGAGTTGCAGACAATTATCACACAGTGCAACAACTAAGCATAATTATTTTAGGTTCAAGGACACTGACATAATTTTTTCATCCAACAAAAATACAAAGGGATCTGTAGGACTTCGACAGTCAGCAACTAAAATGTGTTGTGGTGATTAGAATGCTGGAGTGGAATCTGGGAGTCCTAGGTGTGAATCATGACTTGGTCATGGTTGGGGTCTTAGGCCTTCATCAAACACACAAAAAAAGCCGGAGAGGAGTGTGTAAGGAGTGTGTAACAAATCCGAACAGTAAATGCGATTGCACCAATGCAGCTAGCAGTCCAACTGACTGAATACTTTCACACTTCTACTAAACCTGCTAGGTAATCCCACCACCCTGAGGGTGTGGCACCATCCACTTTCCTCAAGGGTTATTTTGAGGGGGAAAATGGAGGAGATCAAGGTAAGCCACTGTGGTCCCCACTGGGAAGAAAGGTGGGGTGTAACTGAAACAAATAAATAGAACATTAAAAAAAACAACATTCCAAAAGTGAACTGAACAAACAAAAAGGCAATACCTTCATTATACCAATTTCTGTTGAGGGAAGAGTAGACAATCTTCCAAGGACACACAGTAATTTTCTTCAGGCAGAATGTGTAGGCGGCTAATTCCCAGCTAAATGCTGAGCAATGTTGCTAATTAATGCAATTTTTTTCTGGCTTGTGGTCAAAAGGCATGGAATCAGAAGCCACAGCAAGAAGTTCCTCTGGTTCTTTTGGCCAATGACTCTTGAGTGGCAGCTGTGGTGTCTCCAGAACTTGACAATATATGACTTGGTGCAGACAATAATAAGATATGGAAGGGGCAGGACTTTTGAGTTAGAAGAATGGACTGCAAGGGATTGGGGGGGGGGGTTACACATTTTCTGAGGTACACACCTCCGCAAATAAGAAAGCTCTGGCCAGTTTCATTTCAAGATGCTAATCTGGGAGCCATGCTGCAATCCCATTTAACACACCAAGTGCTCTCCCAGTGCACTGAAGTGGAAATTGACCATGGGTTTCAAAAGCCAAATTCAGAAAACAGAAAGTATTGTCGCATAAGAGATCCACTGTTGCCCAAGTTGTACAGACTCGTTTCTTTCCTTTCCTTATTACTTCACTTAACTGTGCTGTGACTACTACATAAATCTGTAAAAGCTAATGTGATCATAAACAACAAAAACAGAAAAACATTATGTATTTCATAGACAACAATGGCTCATAGGTGAAAATAGTGTGATAGTTGCAGTAGCTAGAATGCACACAATTTTCCCTTTCTGTTCCAGTTTTGTCTAGGGCCAAAACAGGTTTTGGCTAGATTTCTGTGCTTCTTTAGGGAAAAACATGTTGATAGACCCACCATTCCAACAGTCACCTAACCTCTAGGATCACCTATGGCGCACTAGCCAATGAGTGCACAGATTACTTGTCAGGATCCCAATAGCACAGCCCTTGGCTGTCAGCTAAATGCTGTCATTTCATACCTTGGACTAATGGTGAACCCTTGAATTACTGAACCTCCAAAATATTCTATCATTCACAGCCTGGCTGGAGGTCTTGTAAACAGAAGGGTGCATGGCTTCCTTGATTGAATCCAGCCCATCCCCATGTTTGTCTTCGTCTCTTTCTGCTGCTTCCCACTTTCCCAAGCAGTACCATGTTTTCCATTGACTCCTGTCTTCTCACAATGTGACCAAAATACAATAGCCTAAGTTTAATCATTTTAACTTCCAGGAAAAGTTCAGCCTTGATTTGATCTAGAGCCCACTAATTTGTCTTTTTGGAGATCCACAGTATCCATAAAACTCTCCCCCAACACCACATTTTAAAGAGATGTATTTCTTCCTGTCAGCTTTCTTCATTGTCCAGCTTTTATAGCCATACATAATAAAGGGGAATATTATTTCAGGAACATCTTGATCTCAGTCATCAGCAACACATCCTTACACTTAAGAATCTTTTCTAGCTCCTTCACGTCTGCCCTTCCCAGTCTCAATCTCCTCCTGATTTCTGGGCAGGGGCAGAGAAAGGGGAAACTGCGCCCAGGGAACACACACGCCCTGCGTCCCTGCTGCAGCGCCACCCCCCAACCCTGGAACGCCACCATCACGCCCCTCCACAGCCCAGCCACACCTCTGCCACAGCTCCATTTGGGGCGTCATGCCCCTCACCCCAACCCGTTCGTACCAAGCCACTGTTTCTGGGCTTCAGTCTCCCTTTTGGTTATGATGGAGTCAAGAAAAAGAAAATCTTGAACAATTTCTGTTTCTTCACGGTCCGCCTAAAAGTTGTGTAATTCCTCAGTAGTAATTATTTTTGTTTTCTTAATATTTAGCTGTAATCCAGTTTTGGCACTTTCTGCTTTAAGCTTCATCAGGAGTTGATTCAAGGCCTCGCTATTTTCTGTGTCTTCTGAGTATCTCAAATTGTTAATGCTCCTTCAACCAATTTTCACTCCAGCGTCAACTAAATCTAATCCAGCTTTCTTTACAGTATGTTCTGCATATAGACTGAAGAGATAGTGAGATAAAGGGATGCTGAAACCTTTGGCAATCTTGAAACTATCTTCTGCTTCTCTATATTCTGCAAACACAATAGCCTTCAATTAGGAGTACTAGTTGTGCATAAAAACGATCAGATGCTGTGGCATGCCCATTTCCTTTAAAACCAATTATAGCTTTTCCTGATCTATACAGTCAAAAACTTTCCTGTACACAGTCAAAAACTATGAAACACAAGCTGGTCTTCTTCTGAAATGTTCTTGTATGCTCCAGTAACCAATGTAAATTTGCAATATAATCTCAGCGCCTGTTCCTTTTCTGAGTCCAGTTTGAACATCTGGCATTTCTCTCATTCTATATGTGGTCACAATCATTGTAAGATTTTGAGCATCACTTTACTGGCATGAGGAATTTTTGTCCAAGTGTTGCTGCAGTCTTTAACATCACCTTTTTTGGAACTGGAGATGGAGAGTTTCCGAGTCTGTGCCCAGAGCCTCAGCCCTTAGAAGTTCTAATTTCAACAGTACACCAAGGAGGTATAGTCATATAATACAATCATCGCTGTTATTTCAGAACTACAAAGGATATAACTGGTTATCACTTGTTTTCCAGCTCCAGCGATTTCACCAAAGAGACAGAAACATGACACTGAATACCTCGTGCAGAACTTCAGCTATTCACACCGCCTGGTTTTTTCCCTATTTTAATGAGCAGCTCTGCATTTTTTTCAAGGCCCATTTCTCATCCCTGGCAAGAAGCTGCCAACCAGTAAGGACGTTTCTGGCTGTCTCCAGTACAACGTTCCTTCCAATTAAGGGATGAGATCATCAGAACTTGGGCTGGAGCATTTTGAGCTGCAACCCTATAGAATCAGCTACAATATAACTGAGCTTATAGGCCATGTGCAGTCAATACATACACTTTTGTTCAACATGTTGTAAAACTATGGCCAATACAGTTCTGACTATCTTGTTCTGAGAATACTAGAGCATGGAGCTCATTATAGGACACACACTTTTTTGAATACTTTGAAAGGGGGTTTTCTGGTGCATAGTAGGTGACAGTGGGGAGGTCTGGAGGCCATGCAAAAAATCAAAAGTCCAAACATAGATCCCTAGGTTGCTACGGTTTGAGAACTGCTGAGTCAGAATGCTGTGAGTTGGGAATTCCAAGTGTTTAGACCCCACATAGCCCATGAACGATCCTTCACAGGTCTCCAGTTTATGCTGGGAAATAATTTATATGTATGAAATACAGGATACATTAAACATACGGTAATAACTTGAGCACTGTATGATTATCAAGAGAATTTTGTAACAATGTGTGATTTTAAAGAGCTTTGCACATTTCACTTAATCAGATCATGAATGTTATTTCAAGAAACGCTTTAACACAATCTTATTCTAACCAGCACCTATATACTGAACCTCTACTTCTATAATTTATAGTAAGGTAACATTGCAGTAATATAAGAAAACAAAGATGTAACTGCAGCAGACTAAGAGCTGGGAGAACTCTGGGGAGGCAGCAGTAACAAATGGCATGAAAAATCATTTGTGGACCCATAGGTCAGTGAGCCCTTTACAAATCAAAGCCTTCAATACACAGACTAATAATCCATCTCTCTGTATTGTCGAAGGCTTTCACGACCGGACTCACAGAGAGAAGTGCCATACACTGTACAAAGTATGTCGCCACACTTCCTTCTTTTGATACACACTCTGAAGATGCCAGCCACAGATGAAGGCGTAGAAGTTAGGAACAAGATCTACCAGAATACAGCCACACAGCCTGGTGCCTACAACAACTTAAAAAAACCATCTCTCGCTTATTTTTCTGTAACTGAAACCTATTCTCTGTGTTTGAGAATTCTTCTTGGATACACAATGACAAAAATGACTGTGCCAAACCAATATTTAAAATCCTAAAATAAAAAGGGGTGGGGGGAGAGACGCCGGAGTTTAATTACGATTACAGCAAAAAATGGAAAAAATTGATCACCAATATTCAATCTACCTGAATCAGGGAAACTATGGCGCATATGGTGGATAAACACTTGAACATGATAAAAGTTAAATGCACCACCCTTGCATGGAAAATCTTCAAGTCAGTCCCATAAACCTTCATCTCCTCTGGGAAATCTTTATGTGCATTCAAGTAAGGAATGTGACCATTCACTACCAGCCTGAATGGAAGAAGGAAAAGTAAATCAATAGGCATGGGAGTAATTTAACTGAATGTACATGGCAAGTTTTAAACAGCCTAAACAGCAAAGTAAGTGATTGACAGACAGACAGAGCCCATCCAAAGCAGAGATATACCTTTCTGAGTTGTCTTAGAAGAGTATTTACTGGGAGTGGGCCATACGGACCATATCACTCCAGTCTTGGCCTACTTACTCTGGCTTCTAATTTATTTCTGGGCCCAATTCAAAGTGCTGGTTTTGACCTTCAAAGCCCTAAACAGTTTGGGATCATCCTACTTAAAGGACCATATAGTGATTCCAATTTTTAAATTTATTTATTTATTTATTAAATTTCCATACCGCCCCTCCCCTTTTTGGACTTGGGGTGGTTTCCAACAAAAGTATATACATCATAAAAATCACACAATAAACATAATAAGATTATAAATGTAAAAGTTAAAACTACACATGATTTCCACGAATCCAATGGTGATAAAACATCTAAACTCCACCTAAGCTTACTAAAAATCAATAGAAAAGGAGGAAGGAAAAGTGTGGGGGAGGGGCCAGAGATGGTAACCATTGCTGTCTCAACCATACACCTGGTGGAACAGCTCTGTCTTACAAGCCCTGGGGAACTGCATTAAATTGTTAGACAGAGCATTCTACCAGGCTGGTGTCAGGGCCAAGAAAGCCCTAGTTGAGGCCAGCCAGACTTCCCTCGGGCCAGGGACCACAAGTAAGTTTTCACTCGATGATCAGAGCATCAGTCAGGGGGTGTAAGGGGAGAGAAATAAAATGGAGTATGGAAAATCTTAATGTATCAAAAACAACAACAACCTAAGCAGCCAATTACATGTGAAATTCAGTGAAATACTAAAAGCTGTAAATTAAGACAGTCTTTAAGAAATTAAGATAGTCTTTAAAGCGCTTCACTAAATATTGTCCTTACCTTAAGAGATCGGCTAACGTAATCGATTCCCTCAACCATATCAATGCCATATAGCAGAAAGCCAGGGTCATGGGCATTGACATTCTCAAATCCCCTGGCTTCTTCTTCCGTAAATATGAGCTCCCGTCCACTGACCCAGAACAGTCAGACATTTCTGTGGGACAAATAAAAGCACAGCCTACGCTGAGTTTATAAATATACAATAAAAAGAAACCAATAACTGAGACTGCTGTTATCCTGGTACAGAAAACAGAAGCAAAATGTATTGAGACAGAAATAATGAAGATCCCACTGAACAGACTCCTTCCACCTGTGCAAGTGTCACATCCGATCCTAAGTGTTTGGGACCAGGGTTGTTGTTTTTTTGTTTTGTTTTTAAATCACATTCACTAATCTTCTTATACAACTAAAGGTATTATCCACAGGATGATAGGACAAGAAATTAGGATCTAAAGAATGGAACACACACAGCCACGCAGCCACAAATTAGAGCTGGTTCAAAAAAAGGAAAGAAAAAAAGAATATGAGTATATCAAGAGATTATGTCTCTACCAAAGCTTTCATTTCTCACCAGAGTCTGTGAGGATGCAAAGGCGAAATCCTAGTGTAATCTTTTAAAGATGAAAACAATTATGAAGTGCTTAAATAGATTTGCCATTCTATGCAAGTTAAGCTTGTTCCTGGACAAAATAATGATCATCAGAACAACTGGACCAAGCTAGGAAGAATGCATACATATGAAGCAACTTGGAAGATGTTTAATTAGTGAAGCAAAAATGTTAAGCCAAAAAGAAAGCGTGCGGCTTTGAAAGTGTCAATAAATATCCTCTTTTATGCAGGAAGGAAATGACAAAAAGAAGCAACTGAAATTACCATGTTTCACACCTCCAGGAATTTTAACTGTATAAGTTGTAGATGCTAGCTATATATCTATATAATATTAATTGGCTAAGGGGTCGAATGTCCATCGATAAACCCTTAACCAATTAGAATGCAGCACATACAGGGACCAAAGCATCCTGCACTCCAATCAGCCATTGCCACCAGCCCACAAAAGCCTCCCCCCAACACTTCCTGCCCTCCCCAGCCACACCGGGCCAAAGAGGCCTGGCAAAATGCTCCCCCATCCTCTCCTGTCCCACTCCTAGCCACCCCTTCCCACTTCCCCCACCCCTAGCCACACTCCCCCACTCCTAGCCACACCTTTCAACCCTCCCTCCAACCCAACACTCACCTTGACACCCTCCCCCCACTAAAGCCACTCCTCTCCATTCTCCCCGTATCCTCACCTTCCTACCCACCCTGGAGCTGTGACTCCAGCACGCCAGAAGAAGGGTTGAGTGGGCACCCCTCCAACCCCAGTAAAGACCATTGCACGGAAGATGCTTTCTCTTCGACCCTTTGTATGGTCCACTGCATCTCCCCTGCAATGGGTTTTGCTGCTAGTCCCAGTATATTTCTGTGTAGCCTAAGAGTTGCTATCACAATTTCAAAGTTTCTAAAACACAAATAAAATAATAGTCATTATGGCTGGAAAGGCAGTTTTAAAATATGACAGCAATAAGAACTCGAGAAGAAAGCTATGGACATATGAACAAAAGCTGATTCTGCACAGGCAACTGGAACGGGTTACATGAACCCATGTTGCCTATGCCACAGTTTGCATGGCAGGTGTAGGGGCCAGCCGGGACTGCTGGGATCCTAGTGGCAGGAAGCAGTATGGCTCGGACAGGAAACACTGTGTTTCCAGTGCGAACCGTGAAGCTGAGAATCCCCCCCACCCACCTACTGGCACAACATGACAGCCACCTGTTAGAGAATCCACTCTAATGGTGGACAGGAGGCAGCAGGCATATAATGCTTCCTGCTTGCTGTAATTCGCACAGGTAAGCAGGAAGAATTTGAAACCCAGGTTAAAGGGGAAAAGTTGCTAATTTAGTGACCTTAATTCAACCCGGCTTCAGGGAAATAAAATGCATTTGGGATATGATTCCTGTGGCAACTTCTTTCCCAAAACGCTTTTAAAAAGGGCCGGATCTGGTTATATTAGGCCTGTGCCGCATCATTCAAAGGAAGCTTTCAGAGTTTTTACAATGTTCATGATATCTAATCCAGCTTGAACAGCTTATTGAAGACCTAACTGCAGAAACTGAAAGTTATAACTAAGACCCGTTCACAAAAATGAAATACAATCAATGCCCTAGCTAATGGTGCAATCCTATGCAGAATTACAATACACAATTGAACACAGACTCTACTTAGGTTTACACTTGTAAATGTAACCCAAATGGTCAAATAAAATTCTGAAGACTGCCATTTTGTGATGTAATATTAAATATTACATGATATTCATATTTCCTATAGAAAGACCCTGGTTAATGGAAATGTACATACATATGAGTTGATTTGAAATGTACATACATATGAGTTCATTTGATGAGTTGTTTCATATAACACAATAAAATATTAATGGCAGCAGTTCAATCATATACATTATTTACTTCTATAATTTATTTAAAAATTCCATGCCCCTTTCCCACCGATGCAGCTTAGAACATACATTAAAATCATGATCACTAAGTTTCAAAATCTTAAAACGCAAAAAAAGCTGAGCAAACTCCCATACCCCTTCGCCTTTTCTGACTCCCAACAAAGCACCTGATAGCACTTGCTGTGAAAACACTTTCTAGCATATGGCTTCTAAAAGCCCAGAAGGAAACTCAAGAGCTGCTGTGAATGGCTATTGTGTACATGTGAGTCACTGAAAAACATACATGAACCTCAGGTAATCCTTTCACTCATCAGTTTTGCCTTTTTCATGTACAGGCCGAGTCTCAAAAGCACTCTATTGCTAACTTCACATTCAGCCCAATTTGCAATAATCCTTGTGTTCTATTTGTAGTCGTTGTGTTAACGTAGTAGCTTTCATTTTATTTGTTTGGGATTATGCGGGGCATATTAGACAGTCAGCATTAAATCCAACACAACATACAATTTAAGACATGTCATAACAACCTACAAAATTAATAGGTTTCCCAAACAATGTTTGCTTACTGCAACAAATTGTGTGGTGTGTGTGTTGGGGTTGGGGGGTCAGCCTACTGGCTTGGAGAACAGTCATTCAACAGTCAATATCTCCAGATAAACCTCTACCCCCCCCCCCCCCCCAATCATCACATAATGCCTAAGTGTTACAGACATGGGTGTTTATTTGGTTCTATTCATCAACCATTAGCAGTACTGCTATCTTGAAGCTTGTAGATTACCTTGCACAAAACCAGTTTTTAGGAAGGGACGTTCTTTAAGTAACCCATTCAAAATATATAAAAAAGGGAGATCACGCATTATGTCAAGCAGTATGCAGAGAACTTCGCTTGAACTTGCATTAGAGACAACAGTTTTCATACATCCTTTCTCATCTAGCATTTTCAATCCTAACCTAATCTGACCAAACCCTTTTAATAATGCAAACTGTCAGCCTGTTTATTAAAAAATGACACTCATTTTCAGGTACCACTACATGACATCTAGTAATCCCCACCTCCGGATGAAAGCATATACCAGAAAATGTTCCTTCAAAGTTTACCCCTCCCAGCAGCTGGTTCCCCCAGACCGTGACTATGACAAATGCCCATATTTGGAAAGCGGTTTCCAGGGAGAGATTGCACTGAAATGGTGAAGTCCTTCCCCAGTCTTGATTGGCTGGGGGAAAATTGCCTGAGGGGAGAAAAAGAGGCAGATGGAGTGCTGTGGAGGTTTTTTTTCCTCTCTGGGGAGAGTTGGAGAGTCCAGAAAAGGGGTCTGAGCCCAAAAACTTGTCAGGGCTACTGAATATATAAAATTAGGGTGACCCTAGGAACGTGTCTTTGGGGCTTGTTAACTCTTCCCAAGGGGAAAGCCCCTAGATTTCAGCTTCAGGGAAGCGCCTGAGGGAGACTGGTCAATTCGAAGTGGAATATCAGCTTCCTGAGGAGAGAGATGTGACCCTTCTTGGTGTAAACCAGTAGATACGGGGATTCTAGGCAGGGACCCAAACACCTCACTGTCGGTCATAGGACCATCTGAGAGCCTAACTACCAGTCTGAATGACAATACGTACTTCTGTTCTTTTTTCGTTTGTGTTCCTCAACCCTACCAAAGAAATATTTGACGTTATGGTTTATTTTAAATGAAATCTTTTGTTGTGGAGCTGTAAGGCAATATGGGCTCTGGTGCTGATTTTGAGAGAGGTCCTTAAAAGGAAGTGAGGAATAATTCTTGAGGTAACAACTCCCAGGACTTGGAACTTGTGAAAGGGGAATCCTTTCCTCCCCCCTGTCTGGTTTTGTGTTACACAGGCCCAAGAATTAGCGCATTCTAAGACAAGCGCAAAAGAGTTAATAACAGAACACTTGCTCCAAGCTCACATTAACCCGATGCACCAACAAAGATGCATAGCCAATCCTGAACATCTCTCCCTCTTGCAGGCTTATTTGGCCTTTTCTTATTGATACATATAGCCCCACCTCACTAAAACAGCTTCTTATAAACAATGGGCCAATGAATAGCAACAGAAACCCAGAGATCAGACACTACAGAAAACCCAGGGCCAACTCTGTCCCCTATAATCCTTCGGCAGTATTGTAACTGCGGCCATACTATCTTGGACTAATCCCTGCCCGTCCTCCAATAAAATGTCTGCTCTTTGCACAGGACAAACAGGGCAATATCTAAGCAAAAAATGTGAATGCAAATACGGCAAATGAAGAGGCACATTAAAAACAGCAATGTCCACAACCAATAGGGGAATATTTCAATCTGTTGGGAATCAAAAAGTCATCATTCTCTTGCAAAACAATTTCAAAGAGGGACTCAAGTGTGAAAGTACTGAGCTAGAAGTCAGAAGTTTGATACCTTCTCAAAAAAGTTTAACACGGACTTGGGAGTCTGCACCATTACAAGCCTCAATTGGCTTAGCAAATGTAGGGAGACTGCCATTGTGAAGGGTTTTTTATACTTTTCTTGATGACATTTGAGTTTCACATAGGCCCCTTCTGCACATGCAGAATACTGAAGAAGAGAAGAAGAGTTTGGATTTATATCCCCCCTTTCTCTCCTGTAGGAGACTCAAAGGGGCTTACAATCTCCTTGCCCTTCCCCCCTCACAACAAACACCCTGTGAGGTAGGTGGGGCTGAGAGAGCTCCGAGAAGCTGTGACTAGCCCAAGGTCACCCAGCTGGTGTGTGTGGGAGTGCACAGGCTAATCTGAATTCCCCAGATAAGCCTCCACAGCTCAGGCGGCAGAGCGGGGAATCAAACCCAGTTCCTCCAGATTAGATACACGAGCTCTTAACCTCCTACGCCACTGCACTTTCAATCCACTTTCAATACACTTTGCAGCTGGATTTTACTGTGCGGAACAGCCAAATCCACTTGCAAACAATTGTGAAAGTGGACTGAAAGTGTATTGTCGAAGGCTTTCATGGCCGGAATCACTTGGGTGCTGTGTGGTTTCCGGGCTGTATGGCCGTGTTCTAGCAGCATTCTCTCCTGACGTTTCGCCTGCATCTGTGCCTTCCTCTGAAGATGCCAGCCACAGATGCAGGCGAAACGTCAGGAGAGAATGCTGCTAGAACACGGCCACACAGCCCAGAAACCACACAGCACCCAGGACTGAAAGTGCATGTGCGGAAGGGGCCATAATTACATCTCAACCTGTATTTCGTGGCCCTTTGACCCACATGTCACTGTTGTATTTGCACACAAGGACATGCTGCAAACAATACAATAATATTTTAAGAATTTTTATGCCAACATTTTCTACATTGTTATATACAAGGGTCATCAAGATAAGGCTTTGTTTGTTTTTGCTCAGACACGCCCAGTCTAGTCAGATCTAGGAAACTAAGCCCTGGTAAGTATTTGGACAGGAGATCATCACAGAAGTCCAGGGTCACGATTCAGAGGCAGGCAATGGCATCTCTGAAGCCTTGAAAACCCACAGGGTCATCATAAGTCAGCTGTGACTTGATGTGAAAAAAAGCCCAACTTTAATTAATGGGTATAGGCTGGAACAATACTGTTACAGTGCAATCCTAAACAGTGTTATATGATTCCAAGTGCACTGAAAACAACGGACTTAGAAGAGCCCTAAGCATGTCTCCTCAGAACTCTATTCATGTCTACTTGACAGGACTTACACCCATGAAAGTTTTCTTAGGATCGCAATGTTAATCTCCCAAAACAATATCATATTTCCAAAATAAAACGACTATGTGCAAAATTAATTATCCAAGATGCATTTACCTGTTGCAACCGAAGAAGTCTCTCCAATGCTCGATTCAGATGTTAGGTCTGTATTACTTCCAGATGAAAGCAAGCCAAGAAGTCTAATGTTCACTTCACTATCAGTGTCAGATGATTGCTTTTAAAATACATTTAAAAACAGAATAAGAGTCACACCACAGCTTGAATCCATAAAGTTACCTTTCAAAATTTGTTCTCTTGGGTTACATTCAGGTATTACAAACAAACCACAAATGGTTTGTGACAAGAACTACCTACAAATTACTGGGCTTGAAGTGCTTCCCTTCTTCTTCCTCTTGGAATAACTTCCTGCTCAAGGAAATCTTCAAATAAACACAATTTGCTGTGATGTTCAAATGCAGGTGCCTTAGTGAACTACGGCTTGTTTCTATACCACTAACTAGGATTCTTAGCCATACTGTGATCCTGGTTCAGCATTCCAGGTATTGATAAAGATACCAATCTTTATTTGTAACACCAGCTGGATTCAGAGTTCATTCAAAAAGAAATCAGGAAATCTCTGATGCACAATGAAACCGGGGGGGGGGGGGGGGGGGGGGGGGGAAAAGGGGGGAAAGGGGGGGGGGGGGGGGGGGGGGGGGGGGGAGAAAGAGGTCACAGAAAGCATACAAGCCTGAGGATTTGAGGCTTTGCATCATGAACAATTTGTGATTGGGGACATCTGAACACGGCCTCTCTCTTAAAAGAAGTTTTGCTAAAAAACAGTCAGTGACTATAGAGCAGAATTTATTCTGCCAAGCCAGATACCTAATTTTTAATATAAAGTAAAAGTAAAGTTTCCCCTTCAGTCGTATCCAACCCTGGGGTACCACTGCAAGCTGTGATTTATAGGCAAGCGGCTTTTGTGGGATAGTTTGCCATTGCTGTCCCCTGCTATTCTTTACCCCCTAGCTATGAGCTAGGATGGCTGAGTTGACCACGAGCCAGCTGCCAGGATATCTGACCCACAGGGGGCTCGAACTCCTGACCGTGTGAGTGACAGTGCAAGCACTTAACCACTACACCACGCGGCTTCTTAATTTTCAATATACAACACTGTAAATAGTTGTGACTTATCTGTAGTGCCCAAAGAACAGTCTGTGGAAAAAATAATTCCCCTACTAACAAAATATGAGATAAGCATAATCTATCAGTAGGTGATGACTGATTTATTCTTTAATTGAAAAGATTTATATCCTGCCTATAAATTGATCTTCGATGGTTAAGAATCTACAACAGTACTGGAAGGAAAAGAAGAATGCCTCCTTGATTACTAATTTATTCTTTTCGGGGGAAGATCTATATTCTCCCTTTCAATCAATCTTCAAGGCAGCCTACAACAGCAAAGAATCTACGACAGTATAACCTCAGGAGCCCTATTCACAAGTTACAGCGAATGTACGTACAATCTATGCACAGGGTACAACTGTTTTTTTATACATGCCTTGAGTAATTCTCATGTGACATTCAACGCTTGTGCACCTGAACGTGTTACTTAAACCCAACATCTATTTGGGTACCATATGTCCCAAATTGGTCTCTGCGCTCAGCAGAGGCCAATCTACTGGTGATCCCTGGCCCCTCGATGATACGGCTGGCCTCCACCTGGGCCAGAGCCTTTACAGCTCTGGCCCCCGCCTGGTGGAACGCTCTTCCACCAACTGTCCAGGCCCTGCGGGATCTTGCTGAGCTCCGCAGGGCCTGCAAGACTGAGCTGTTCCACCAGGCCTTTGGAGAGACTAGCTGTTGATAGGGGCCCCCTCTCCTTCTTCCTTTCTCCTTTATAACATCATGGAGATCCTGCCACTCCTTCCCCTCTGGGGTTTAGTGGGAATTGATAGCAGGCGCCATCCTGAGTTAATTTATGCTGCATTTTAAATAGGGTAGGGTTTATTTTTACTAGAGCCGTTTTAATCTATATTTATTGTATTTAATCTGATATTGTGCTCTACTTATGTTGTCCACCGCCCTGAGCCCTTCGGGGGAGGGCGGTTTATAAACCCAATTAATAATAATAATAATAATAATAATAATAATAATAATAATAATAATAAAAATAATAAAAATAATAATAAAAAAAAAACAGACAGACACCTGGCACACAACACCCCAGACATAACAGTGATAGAGAAAAAACATGTTTGGATCATAGATGTTGCTGTGCCAGTTGACAGCAGGGTAGAGGACAAAGAGCTGGAAAAGATCACAAAATACAAGGACCTACAAATTGAAGTTGAACGATTGTGGCAAAAAAGAACAACAGTAATCCCACTAGTAGTCGGTGCTCTAGGAGGAATCCCAAGAAATCTTGAAAAACATCTGGAAAGCCTAAACTTGGACAGAACATCAGTCCACATGCTGCAGAAAGCAGCACTTCTAGGAACTGCACACATTCTACGCAAATACCTCTAATATCCTAGGTCCTTGGGAAGGACTCGATATTCAGAGATGAATTCCAGACACTTGTGCTGTGTTGTTATGTGTATAATAATAATAATAATAATAATAATAATAATAATAATAATAATAAT
>NC_059425.1:102042812-102058516 GCF_021028975.2 Sphaerodactylus townsendi
GAAGAAGAAGAAGAAGAAGAAGAAGAAGAAGAAGAAGAAGAAGAAGAAAGTTTGGATTTATATCCCCCTTTCTCTCCTGTAAGGAGACCCTCCTTTCCCTTCCCCCCCAACAAACACCCTGTGAGGTGGGTGGGGCTGCAGAGCTCCAAAGAGTTGTGGATTCACTTCTGTTGTCACCTGAAGCTGGCATGCAGGGTGGGAACGCACAGGCTAATCTAGTTCCCCAGATAAGCCTCCACAGCTCAAGTGGCAGAGCAGGGAATCAAACCTGGTTCTCCAGATTAGAGTGCACCTGCTCTTAACCACTATGCCACTGCTGCTCCCAAGGAGATCATGGGTGCAAAAAGACCCCTGCATGTATACGCCTCATTCTCCTTTGCGCAAAAGAGAAACAAGAGAGAAGCTGCTGCAGTTGTTTAAATCTTGGCAAGGAAAAGGGAGAAGTGAGATAATAATTTTAAGTTAGTTACATGACTGTGCAAAATGCACCCACTCAGCACCCAAAGTGTTTTCAGAGCACATGCAGCACACTTTCAGTGCAATTGTTCTGTTCCCCAAGTAAAACAATCTAAAGGTGCCCTGTTCTTGGGTGGAACAGAGTGGGAGACACACAAGCAAGGTGTAACTGTTCAAAAACAAGGTTTATTACTTAGAAAAATTGAGACCCTCACTCTTCCCAGGGTCTGACTAAGATAAGGTACTTGCTTGACTAGAACAGTTTGAAGCTGTAGACCTTTGTTCTTTCTTTGACTGCTTCCAAGAAAGTCAACTTTGTCTGTGCTTCTCTTGGTTCCTTGAGTGTCCTTTAACTGGATTCAACTTTCTGTACATCCTAACTTTATGCTATCTCTATACACCTTAGACGTAACAGATATTGCAGCCTTCCAACTACCCTTGGCACCTTAGACTGACTGACTGAGCTAAACAGGGGGATTACTGGATAATAACAGGAAGACTGCCTCTAGGGAAATTTCTTAAAGGGACAGGGGCTAACTAAAATAACTAAAACCTTAGAAGACTACACAAGGAACTAAACCCATTGTAACTATAGGGATAACTGATGCTTAATACAGGGCCAACAATAATGCCTCTGGGGGCATAACAGCAGTCCTAAAAAGAATTACAGCCTTCTAAATTGATAGACTTCAGTGGGTTTAGATATAACTATGCTGAGGTTTGTACTGTTAATTCTTTTCTTTCAGTACTTTGAAAGATGTCTGTAGTGGGGCAACTTCTAGGAAACAGCTGCCTCACTCACAGGATTATGCTTGGTTGGCAATCTCCCAACATTTTTTGACTGACTGTAGCATACCATGGAAGCCATTATGTGATTGGCTTGAACAACCATTTTATGGGAGTGCCCATTCTCTATTCCCAAAATTCGAAAGGTGCACTGAGATTGGGGAGCCCTGATTTAGGTCTTTCAAGGGAACCAACAGTTCTTAGATTTCATTGCATTTTCAAAGAGGTCACATTTTGTGAGAAATTTGAGTTTTTGTCAACAGATTTGAACAAAATGAGGACTGGCTCCAAGATGTCCTGGGAAGGAGTTCCAGGCATAAAGGATGTCAAGTAAAAAGCAGATGGAATCATTTAAAAGAAGTGGTAGAACTGGAAAGGGAATTGACTTGTGGAGAAGACAGAAGAAAGGAGTTGAAATTCTACCTTAAGATTTACAAAAACAAAACAAAACACCCCACTCACAGTGACTCAAGACTGGTGATGCAGCTCTCATGAGTCTTTGTATCTCTTATGCATGCTTTGACATTTCTCTTTGGTTTGATGGCAGTAATCCTACACTGGAAGTGCCTTGACTTGTTGCTGAGATTATGTTCTGCCCAAATTGCATCTGCCATTGAATATTCATGGCTTGTCATGTGCAGTGCTTTTCAAGTGAATATTGCTGTCCAGTGTATTCTTGAACAGCAGGAATCCTCTGGGTTGATTTGTTTTGATTTCTTACTGTTTATTTCTTCTCTATTGATTTGCCATCTGCATATACAGAAGTGGGTAGAGATACATGTGGGAGGGGCATATCACGCACTTCTATAGATTACATAATTAAACTGACATAATGCATTATTGAAGGCAGTCCATGGACAAGATGTGTAATTTCAACCTCAAGAGGACTCTATTCTTTTGCCAGTACATTGGAAAGTCTTATCTAGTACAACAAATGTAACGTCTTGAGCAGAGGCGTAGCAAGGGGGGGAAGCGCCCAGTGCACTGGTGCGTCCTCTGCCCCTACCATGCCCCATCTGCCCCCATCCCAGAACACCCCTGCACTGCCCTGGAATGCCCCTGGAATGCCCCCACCATGTCCCCAAGGGGGGGGCGCCCAGTGCGTCCGCCTCCAGTCCCCTTGGAGCTACGCCTCTGCTCTTGAGTCCCCAAAGGCCAGGTTCAAAGTCTAGGGCAGTGATGGCGAACCTTTTTGAGACCGTGCCCAAATTGCAACCCAAACCCCACTTATTTATTGCAAAGTGCCAACCCGGCAATTTAACCTGAATGCTGAGGTTTTAGTTTAGAAAAAAACGGTTGGCTCCCTCTTCCTCCACCCCACCCGCTCAAGCAGGGGCCAGCCTGCTCTAGCCTCCAGCAAGTCCTGCGTACGTGCCTCTCTAGCATCATTGCCTCCTCCAACCCCCGCCCCCTCGGGCAGCAGCCACCCAGAGCACAGGCACCGGGCCCGCCAGCCAAGCCCTCCCTGCTCACCGTGTAGTGCTCAGTGTCCCAGGCCGGCCTAGATGTGTGTGGGGTGTGTGTGTGTGTGATTTTCTGCCCCCCCCCCACATGACGAACTCTGTGTGTGCGTGCCCACAGAGAGGCCTCCGAGTGCCACCTCTGGCACCTGTGCCATAGGTTCGCCATCACTGGTCTAGGGTAATTCTAATAAACTCAAAATATAAATACCATTTATTAAAAATACAACAGAAAGCATTTGTGAAAATGTTTCCCAAAAGATTAACACTGACTCACTAACCATTGTCTTATAAAAGAGATTCTTCACAGTCCTTTGCAAAAGGTACAGATAGCACTGTGTGTTCTTTTTGAGACCACGTCTGGAGCAGAGTCCCCACCAAAACCTTCTTGCCATAGCAGGAACTCTTCTTGGAAAGACACTGGATGAGTCTTCCAGCTTGATTGTTGCCCTAGGAGCAGTTTCCCTTTTCTTTTGGCAAGACAAGGTGGTACAGCTCTGTGCTAGGGTGCTTCAGCACGGTTGTTGAAGAGTGTAGCAATGGCAAATACTGCTTTTTCCTCTTCCCAGTCACTGCTGCTCTGAAGAAGGGTTTCTCAGCTCTTGAAGGAAGATACCACAGCTCTTCCAGCTAGCAAGTTTGTTGTTTCTGTTCAGTTCTTTCCAGATCCAAAGCTTGTAAAACAAGCTTTGTTCTTCAAAGAAGACTACGTTTGGTGCTCCTCAATCAATTCTGTCCATCTCAACTCTTAGCAAATTAAACTGTTTAAGTTCAATTAGATCAGTAAATTCTGCCAGTAAACCACCCTCAAAACAAAAAGTTAAATGGTCTGAAAACTTAAGAAATAAACTTACTATTAGATTGCAATCTCACTCAGCAATCAATTTCAAGTCCAAAATTGAGATGTCAAATTCTGCCTCTCAATCTGTTAGAGCCTATGAAAAACTCATACAGTATTTACAGACAGATTTAATGTATGAACTCGAGCCCCAAGTGTTAAACACAGCTTTCTCTGGTTTAGTAGGCCTTAAGTGGTTTGACAATTAATGCATAAACAAGAAAGCTGAATTACAGAATTTATATCAGTCCTATAGGAAAACAGGTGCCTGCCAACTTCCATCAAATTACTACCAACTAAAAAAGTAATGCACATTTCTTTTGAACTGCAAAAAACATCAATATATGTGCCAATCATGGACTCTATTACTAAACGCCCCCCTTAATAAAGATTCTAAAACGTTTTGGCAAATTATGAAGGGGTCTCTATCTTCTCAATCTAAAGCTTCAAGTTGTAATATTTCACCTACAGTTTGGGAGCCCCATTTTAGATCTATTTTTGTGGAGGAGAATATTCACAATGCATTATCTGATCTTCCTCTAGATGCTTCATTGAACTCCGTTCCAGCATGGAGTCCAGTGTTGAAGGAAGAGGCATATGAATTGATCATGCAGCTAAAAATGGGCAAGGCATTTGGTAATGATTTCATACCAGCTGAATTATTGAAAACAAATATGCATTGGTGGGCACCTTTGATTGCTGCACTTTTTACTACAATAAATGCCTCTGGCAGATTTCCAAATAGTAAGGGCTCTCCTTACAATCTGGAGAATTATGGCCCTATAAGCCTTCTTTCCATTTTGGGAAAGTTATATCCCTGTTATTTACACAATAAATTAGTAGCCTATTTAAATGAGAAATCTATCATCCCTGAAGTACAAGTCACATTTAGAGCAAAATGCTCCACAATAGAAGATCATTGCTTGGTACTGACACATCTCACTGAAAAATATTTAAAGCAGCTATAGGGCAGATTATTCGTGGCATTCATGGATTTGAAATCAGCCTTTGATTCTATTAATAGAAGCAGACTTTGGGAAAAATTGGATGCCATTTTTAATGATAAAAGATTATTTGGGCTCATAAAGGGTCTGTACACTGACAGTCAAATAAGGGTAAGAAATGATACCCATGGGCTACTCTCTAAGGAAATTCCAATGCTCAAACAGTATAAGGCAAGGCTGTATCTTAGCTCCAACTCTTTTTAACATTTATGTAAATGACCTTGAACATTTTCTACAAGACACAAATGGCCATTTACCTAAAATTGGTAAAAGAAAATTACCAGTTCTCCTATATGCTGATGATACAATTCTTTTATCCCACTCTAGACCAGAGCTAAGGCATCAATTAAAATTATTTGCAGGTTATTGTCAGTTAAATTGCCTTGAAATAAATTATAGGAAATCTAAAATGATGGTCTTTGAGAAGAAATTTGCATCTAGGAGATGGTCTATTAATGGCCAAATCTTGGAACAGATTAGGACTTTTTCATATCTAGGAGTAAATTTTCATCATGCTCTTCCTGGTCCTTTCATAGAAATGTAACAACGCTGTTCTCCATTTCTATTGTACAAAAGGAGGTTAACATTTACCATCAGCTACCAAGATTTTTAATGCTGAAATTGCGGCTCAAATAGTGTATGCTGCACCGATCTGGATTCAGGGAACCAATGCTGAAATTGACAGAATGCAAGCGAAATTTCTGAGAACCCTTCTACAGGTTCCTAAACGTGTTCCCAATTCCATACTTCTTCTTGAAACTGGAGAATTTCCACTTATATACAGGGCATGGATTGCTGCCATAAAACTATGGTTAAATATTTTTTGTTTTGCTGAAGGGAAAGGCTTATTAATACATCTCACTTCTGAAGATGGGCTAAAGTAATTGGGCTAAAGTAATTGAACGAAAAATAACTTCATATGGCCTCTCTCCATCCTTCCTTACATTATTGGGGCCAGATATGGCTCTGAAATCTGTGATCCAGAGGTTCAAGGATGTTATCCTGGCAGAACTTCAAATTCAGTCATCATCTGTCTGCTCCCCTTCTTTTTGGGGACTGAATTATAACAACCCATTTAGTCCAGCTAATTTTCTGAAAAATCTATCAATTCTGCGGCATAGAGTGATATTTACCAAAGCCAGATTTAACATGCTCCCTTCTGAGGTTGTATGAGGTATTCCGTGTTCCGTAAGATTTTGCCCACGTAATGATAATGAGGTGGAATCTCTGAGACATGTTTTTGTATTTGTTGTTTTAATTGCTGCTGAATTTTAATGTTAGATTTTATGTTATATTGATTTACTGTTCTGGAAACAGTCATGTTGTGAGCCGCCTCGAGCCCTTCGGGGATGAGGCAGCCTATAAATTTCATAAATAAATAAATAAATAAATAAATAAATAATGTTTTGCTTTCTTGCAAATTGTACCAGAAGATACGCCAAAATGAGTTAATACCGCTGATACCAGAGTGGGGAAATTATTCCCCTGTAATTTTAGTTAAGACTCTCCTAGAGGACAAATGTCCATATATTACCCTGCCGTTGCTAAACTTTTGTCTGTAGCAGCAAGGATTAGGGTTTCCACATTCCACATTGTGAGATTAATTGCTGATAAATTGACTAGGTTTAACGTGAACACTTTTAATTTTGTATTTATCAGAATGTATTTTAAACTTGTTAAATTATTAGTTCTTTTAATATGTTTTAATGGGTCTGTTGACTGTAAATAAATATGATGATGATTGTAAAACAAGCTTTGTTCTTCAAAGAAGGCTACCTTCGGTGGTCCTGAATCAATTTCCTTTTGTTCTTTAAGATAGCCTAGTCCTCCTTTATATCATCTTTCAGTGTTATGGTGTTCATTTCAAAAGGATACCCCATGAACCTTTGCCAAATATGCAAATTAACTTAAATCCACGCACACATTAGTTATCTTCCAGTCTGTTCTAGCCAAGGTTGTTCCGCCCAGGGGGACATACGGGGTCAAATGTCCTCGGGGGCTGCAGCCATTTAGTCACGTGGGGGCAGAAAATCGCCCCCACACCCCTCCTCTTTTCCCCCAGGTCCATGCACTGGCTTCAAACCCTGGAGCAAAAAAATGTTGTTTGGTCGTGGTGGGGGAGGGCAGCCATCCATGGGGTTTTTTGGGGGCACCAGGCTACATTTTCCTTAGATATGTCTTTGGTTCTAGCCTAAAGTCTATCAAAATATTTGTGATCTACTAATTCCAGGAGATGAAAAAAAGTGGGCTCAGGATGGTTGTATTGGTTTTTCCAGAGGGTTGTGGAACAGGAGGGTCTTTCACTTTAATTTTTAATGATTCAGTGTGAATCAGAGGTCTAGAACAAGGCCCAACAAGAAGCAGAGAGAACCCAGGGTATTACTAGGACGTGGGGAAAGGTCTGTGCCACATCCTGCATGCATAATGTGTTGTCATTTCCATCCCTGCTTTCTAATACTGCCAATCATACCAGTACTGAGGCAGCTGCTACTGAGACAAACAGGCAGCAGCGATTCCTGCCACCTCTTTAGGGTTGACACTTCTTCCTCATTAAGACAGGGTGGTGGCAGCAGCAACCACTGAACATGGCTACTCTTCTCACAAGGGCAAAGAGACATATTACAAGAATATGCCTGGAGCCCTAGGCCACCCCCTGAACACCCTTCTGGTATGCCAGCCTGCCAGGAAACATCCCAGTCAATTAAATGACCGGTCCACACCTGAGAAAATTCATGCTGACACCCCACTTGAGGTGCATGACAAAGGTAATCTTTGCTGACTCTGTATTCCTATTTTTCATGCCAGACATCAGGACCAAATTTTTATATGCTAAAATTTCCCCTATGGAACAATCTTGTGGCCACAGCTAAGTGGTGGCAGTGTTTATGAGCTATTGAGACTATGCAGCTGTCTGACATAAATTTGCACAAGTTTTGGAGAAGCAAAAAAAAAGTTCAAACAAAAATCACTGCAAGGGAGTTGTAGGTTATTTTTTTTCACAGGCTACACTCTCAATGCAGCCACATATCAGTTTCTTTTGTGGTTAAGAAGCATGCGGATTTGCGGGGGTTTGGATACTGTGAATAAACATGATTCCTTAAGAAAGCCTCAGAAGAGTAGATCTGTGGAGATTAAGAGCCTATCTTTTTTTTAAGGCTATCCAATGAAACATCCAATGCCATGAGCTCATATTTATGTGCAAGAGTGTGGACCAGCTTTTGTGATCATTACTTATATAAATGCCTTTGCATTAATCAATCCTGTGGATGTAGCTACCAGGGGACTGGCGCACTGGGCGGAACCGTTGGGGTCCTTCCCCCTTGTTCTGCCTTGCCAGGCCTGGAAGAGGCTGCTGCTGGGTGCCCTTGCCCGGCCCCACCTCCCTTTGGTATGCCAGAGGTGTGGCCTTCAAGCTGCGCAAGAACCCCCCTGAGTGCAGCAGGGCCTGCCTCTTTCCCTCTCTGCTGGCTGGTAAAATGTGGGATGCCCCGTCAGGGCCAGTGGAGGCCACTGCATGCACCCTTGCCCAGCCCAGCCCAGCCCAGCCCTGTCCTGCTCCACCAGGCCCCATCGCCAGCTAAGGTAAGGGGGGCATGGTGGGGAGATTGGCGATGAGGAACAACATAATGGCCACATGGGGGGGGAGGTGGAAAACTCAGAGTCTGCCTCGGGCTCCATTTTCCCCAGCTATGCCTCTAGTGGATGCTCAGATGGGTGCTGGGATTTTGGATTACTCCCCACTGTTTCAAATTATTACAAAGTTGTAGTCCAGGAACATCCGGAGCACCATAGCTTGGCCACCCCTGCAGTGGTGGGATCCAAAAATTTTATTAACAGGTTCCCTTTGGTGATGGGATTCAAACTGTGACGTAGCGCCAATGGGGCTGGGCGGGGCACAATGGGGGTGTGGCTGGGCATTCTGGGGGCGGGGCATTCCTGGGTGGGGCTGTGGCAAGAACGCAGCCACTGCACCAGTCCTTGGGCAGGAAACAAATGCACGCAGGCGCAGGCTGCCATGCACGCCAGTGCACCTCCTGCTAGACTGTTTCAAGTTCTGCGTGCTACTGCTGAGAGGAGGGGCGTAACTAAGGCAAAAATCACGTGGCAAAATCACTCATTAGTAACCCCCTCTCGGCACACACAAATAATTAGTAACCTACTCTCGGGAACCTGTGAGAACCTGCTGGATCCCACCTCTGCACCCCTGCCCTAGACTGCCAGCTACTCTTGTGGGACGCAGCTAGTGGGACGCAGTGGGGGACGCAGCTACTCTTGTGGGACGCAGTGGGGACATGATGGAGCCACAGTTGAGGCATGTGTGTTACTGATTTGTTCTATTTTTAAAAAATTGTATGCCACCTCTCCAGGAACCTACCTGAGGCCGCTTAAAAAGTAAAAAAGAGAATATAGTGCGGTGTTGTGTGGTTTCCGGGCTGTATGGCTGTGTTCTGGTAGCATTTTCTCCTGATGTTTCTCCTGCATCTGTGGCTGGCATCTTCAGAGGATCCTCTGAAGATGGCAGCCACAGATGAAGGTGAAATGTCAGGAGAAAATGCTACTAGAACACGGCCAACCACACAACACCCCAGTGGGGCAGAGGGAAAGGATGCCGTCAAGTTCTTGCCTATCTCTCCAGCAGGCGATGAGCAAATGGGTGGCAGGTGGGTCAGGCGAGCGGGCAGGCAGCAAGCAGTGAATGGCAGGTGAGTGGTGGACAGGCTGGGCAAGTTGGGCAAATGGCAAGTGGACAGGACAGTCATGTGGGTGAAGGCCAGTGGGTGGAGGTGCAGGGTGGAAAGGGGCATCTGAATACGCCCCCATGTGACCCTCACAAGTAGCCCCTGGATGTCAGCCCCCTCTGTCTCCCCCTATGTATGCCATTAGTGGGGGCGAGGGATTGAAGCTCAATCTTCACATGTGGCACATTCATGATCAGAACGTGGCCCTGTGAGAGGCATGAAAATCCCATAAGGATGAAGTCCTTTTGGCATTCAGAGGACTTCACGTGAATCAGCTCCATTGGCCTCTACCATGACAGAATAACAACAGCACCAGAAACCTGGATGTGTTCTGCATATTGTTTGAAAGGTAAACTACATCCTTTTGGAATCTCAGTTGCAATCGCAAATGGACCAGCCATCATACCAGCGAATTAACCTCCAAGGAAATTCCTTCCATGGCCCCTTCCGCACATGCAGAATAATGCACTTTCAATCCACTCTCACAATTGTTTGCAAGTGGATTTGCTATTCCGCATAGTAAAATCCAGCCTCAAAGTGCATTGAAAGTGGATTGAAAGTGCATTATTCTGCATATGTGGAAGGGGCCTACGTGAGAGAACCCACAATCAGATGCATTCAAATGTTTGTCAGTGATGAGCAACAGCACCAGATAATTGTTGTGCTCACATGATTCCTTCCCCTGCTTTTTCTCCTAGTTCATGGTCCAGCCTGAAGGTTTAGAATCCCAGTTTGTGTGGGGTAAATTAACTCCATAGGTCTGGGTATCTGCATTCAAACATTATGGTAAAGTGGCATTGGATTCAAGGCTTTTCAGATCAGGATGACTTTCAGTCATGTTTCACTCAACAAGGGGGAGAAAGAAGGGAGCACACGAGCCCAGGGACCCAACCAACAAGCTGCAGTCATTCTTGTCACAGGAAGAACGTACTTTTTTTTTGGTTACATTTAAATGCAGCTTGCAATCTTTGCTGAAACATTTAAAAGACTACTGACCATACAAAAAGAAGAAAAACCTTTGTTGTGTGAGAGAATTCAACTTGCAGTTCCTCTACCCTGCCCAATTTTTGTGTGCATGACAAAAATTGTAAGCCTTCCGGAAAGAGATTGTAATCCCCCATGAGTGCAGCTATGCAACACTTAGCAAATTGCAGGAATGAAATACAGTAGGAGTAGTCAAGATGTCTATGTGAGCACCACTTAATGTGATGTAGGTTGGGATAGTACATTTAAAATCCATTCTTTTTTATTCAAAGGGAAAGGTTGGCCAGGTGATGGGTAAAAGTATGTAAATAGAAGTTAAAGAGTCCCTTGCATGGTGTCACAAGGCTGCAATTCAATATAGTTAAGAAATTACTGCAAGTAAGTCTTGTGTAATTAATATTTGAATCCGATTACCATGAACACCCTATAGCTTTAGGGTCATGGGTTTATCACATAGGTAGAATATTTGCAGAGCACTTTGAAGTTCTTATCATTAGTGGAAGAAAGAACATCTACGAATCAGAACCCAGCTGAAGCAGCGTTACAAACCAATCAGTTCATTTGGCTCACCCATGGGGAAATGGTTAGGAATCACTTTAGATCATTTTTTGTACAATTTTACGAGCGTCTGTAAATTGTCCAGTAAGATATTTTCTTGTCTATGTAAGACTAGTACTGTAGAGAACTTTTCAGCACAATCTGGGGGAGGGGGGCAAAATGCTATCTGGGAGTGGTGTGAGCCTGTGCCAATGCATTTTCCTGCCCTGCTGGTATGGGTGACAGCTACTTCAGCAAGGGGCTCAAACAGGGTGGTAGGTGGGTGCCGCAGAGCTGTGTGGCACCCAACTCAGAAGAGGCTGGCTACCCCAGAGCTGGCATAACTGTGAACACTGGTGTGGCTGGGGATGGGCTAGGGTGTTCCCGGGGGTGGAACCAGAGGTAGGATCCAGCAGGTTCTCACCAGTTCCCGAGAGTGGGTTACTAATTATTTGTGTGTGCCGAGAGGGGGCTACTAATTGGGTCCGCTTTTCCATCTCCACGCCCTCGCCTCCCCAAGAGGCATACTGCCTTTGAACGTGAAGGTTCCATATAGCAATTGCGACTAATAATGTAACTCCCTGAACTGGGTTAATCCCTTTCAGGTACTGCAATTCATGGATTCTCAGCCTTTCGTACCTTTTATCTCACCAGTCTCTATCAAAGAACCTGCGTGTTTCACCATTGCTGTGTTCAGATTTGTGAGCTGGGGCATTTTCTATAATGTGATGATGATTTAGAAATGACCTGGTGCAAAAAAAAATTGTTTGGGGTCGTGGTGGGGTGGCTGCCCATGGGGGGGCATCCAACTCAGATTTTGCCCAGGGCTCAGGTTTGCCTAGGTATGCCTCTGCCCCCTTTGCTGAGGGTGGGCTGGCGAGGGAACCTGTTACTAAAATTTTTGGATTCCACCACTGGGTGGAACTGACCATAGTCAGCTTCTACTGGGCTTTTGGGCTGGGAATGCCCCCAGCACAGGAGTTTGAATTATGTCACACAAAAGAGTGGTGTAGGTCCATTTTGCCTATGGGGGATTCTTTGGCAGCCAGGGTTTTTCTCATTTTTGCTGCCTTACCTTGCTACCTTGATCCCCTCTGGAAACAGAGTGATGGTAATGGCCTGTAAGCACTGCCCCAACTGCTGCAGCCCTCTACATTGGGCTGTTTCTCATAACTATGCATTTTGTCTGAAAATATCCAGAGTAAACTTTTAGGGTAGACCTAACCTACCTAATGAGTAAGTGAGCAACTGTTTCCTGATCCATATTTGCTTTTCTCCTATGGTTAGAAATCTTTTTCTGAGCTGTTGTTTCTAATCTATGTCCTCTTCCCATCTGCATCTTTCCAGGAAAATACTATCTAGAGTAACTGAGGGAATTCACATTTGGGCTTAGGGCAGGAAATTATTCATAATGTATTGCTTTCTTATGCAACATATTTGCATACTATTTACATGCGCATCAGTTTGGCACGATCCTGTTGTGTGGTCTCTTCATACACACTACCACCTGCTGTAATAAAAAAAAATCTTCTGACTCATGAAAAAGAATTGCAAAAATTGTGTAATGAAAATCTCATAATAAATGGAGCAGGATGAACAAGGACATTTTGAGTTGGATAAAAACAGTTTTTTTCCATTGATAAAAAACGGAGCAAGGTGTCTCCTTTTAACCACCAAAATGTCTATGTTTGGGATCAAGGCCCCCTGGAACGGAGGCTGTAATGAGGAGAATTGGCTGAGTCTGAATGGGAAAAAATCCTATATGTATCCAGTAAATTGCTTTGAAAAACATCCATGTTAGAAGATGGATGGTTGATAAGAAGGTACAAAAAGATACTGTTAAGGGTTAATAAGCTAATCCTTGCACTGGAAAAAGATCTCAGAGGTGGTAAAATAAGATTATGGATCCTTCAGAACAGGACTAAGTTATGTTTTCCCAGAAATTTAAATAAATATATTTATTATTTTATTACACTTCTATACCACTCCTTCCCTCTCTTGTAATTTTGCAGCAGTTTACAACAAAGTACATACATAACACCATAATAAATACAATAAAACCATAAATACCTATAGATTTAAATTTCAAACTCAACATACCTCCTATCAAACATGATGCATGTAAAGTATCCACTCTCAACTGAGCTCAATTAATCTTAAAAGAAAAGGGGGAGGATAGAAAAAAAGTTACCACCTGATGGAAGAATGGCGGGGGAAAGGGAGGACCAGGATGGTAACAAGGATGATAGAGACTATACCTTGTCTCACAGAAAGACAGAACCTCAATGTTAAATTAATCTGCAGCCACTTCCTGGACTTTCTTTTTGAAATTTTTTGAAAAACCAATGGGTGGGGAAGATCATCTCTCACTGAAGCGATCCTACACAGATATAAGAAGTCTGACTGCAGAATTTACAACTTATATGATACATCTGAACACAAAAATAAGCTATATGAGTGGGAAGAAGTTTTTGTCTCATTCTTGCACATGTAGAATAATGCACCCTCTCAAACTGCTTTCAGTGCTCTTTGAAGCTGTGTGGAATGGCAAAATCCACTTGCAAACAGTTGTGAAAGTGGTTTGAAAACGCATTATTTTGCGTGTGCGGAAGGGGCCTTTGATTCCATACTGATTCCAGATGGAAATAAATTTAGAGTAATGAGAGCAAATTTTCTTTGTGTAACAGTAACGAAAAATCTCTTATAAAGTTCCAGGCTCTTTATTATTTTTCCCTTCACAGAGAAAACAAATCTATATACACTAGGTAAAGGGCCCATGGCATTCATATTTTTATATGTGAGTACATTGTGAAATATTATTAAAGATATTATTGGCTATACTTGGGACCCAAAAATTAAGGCAGATTCCGCATGGGCCAAAAACAGTGGTGTGAAAACAGTGTGAGAACAGTGTAAAATGGTTTAAAACAGTGTAAAAGGGTTTACACTGTTTTCACATCATTTTCACACCGTTGTTTTTGGCCCATGCAAAATCCACCTAAGACTAATTTGAATTTGAAAGAAAATGTCCAATTCAGGAAATTATTTTATTTTTCTAAAAGGAGTATACTGTTGCTAGTTAAATTTTTATTTTATTTATTTTTATTTTATTTATTTATTTATTAATTCGGCTTTTAAAACCAATTAATCCTCCCTTCCATTAAGCAGCAGGCAATAAAAAATCTGGGATGTGGCTTATAAGGAAGTAAAATTGTTGATTAACCAATTAATGCAGAATAAAGGCCACATTATTGCCTATATCTGTCAAGAGGATTTATTAGGATGAAATAATGTGGTGAGAATACATTTGTGACTTAACTAGCATATTGTCCTCATTTGCAACAGGCAGGAACTCTTGAACAAGAGTGACTAAGAAGATTCAAACAATTATTTCCTAATATGCCCTTTTAAAAATTAGAGATTTGGAGAAGTATGAGCTGCAGCAAATGGAAGATTCTGAACAGAGTACAGAAAGAAGAAGAAGAAGAAGAAGAAGAAGAAGAAGAAGAAGAAGAAGAAGAAGAAGAAGAAGAAGAAGAAGAAGAGGAGGAGGAGGAGGAGGAGTTTGGATTTATATCCCCCCTTTCTCTCCTGCAGGAGACTCAAAGGGGCTTACAATCTCTTTGCCCTTCCCCCCTCACAACAAACACCCTGTGAGGTAGGTGGGGCTGAGAGAGCTCCGAAAAGCTGTGACTAGCCCAAGGTCACCCAGCTGGCGTGTGTGGGAGTGTACAGGCTAATCTGAATTCCACAGAGAAGCCTCCACAGCTCAGGCGGCAGAGCTGGGAATCAAACCCGGTTCCTCCAGATTAGATACACGAGCTCTAAACCTCCTACGCCACTGCTGCTCCTTTCTCAGAAAGCTGAGAAAAAGGGAAGAAGAGGTGAGAGCCCAAAGGGGATGGGTGTGTGGGAAACAAAAGAATGAATGTTATGTAGGAAAAGAGAATTATAAGCTTTGATGAAGAAAAAGGAGTGTTGTAGGTTGTTCTTAGTTTAGCAAGACAAAACTGGGGAGGGTAACATGATTTAGATTTGCATTTTTTGTTGTCGGGATGTCTAGCCAGCTTCCTTGTACTGTCTGACCTTCAAGGCCATCAGTGGGCAGAGCAGTATATTGTAAATCTTTGGCTTTGCATAAAGGAAGCACTGTAACTACTATATATGCAAGAAGTCTCTTTTCATTCCTGTGCCGGTATTAATAGGGTTGGCAGTCCTGGGTTGGGAAATATCTGGAGATTTTGAGGGTGAAGCCTAGGGAGGGCAGGGTTTGAGGAGATGAAGGACCTCAAAGGAGTATGTTGGCATAGAGTCCACTTCCAAAGCAGCCATTTTCTCCAGGTGAATTGGTCTCTATCATCTGGAGATCAATTATAATAGCAGGAGATCTCCAGCCACCTGGAGAGTGACCACCCTATGAATATCTGATGTTCACTCCCGACCTGACAACTGATAGATGGAGCTGCCGGCCTTGCTTGGGCTGAGCAAAAGGGCTATGCCGAGCGAAAGTGAGGCTGGTGAGGCTGGCCGCGGATTGGCTGCCCCCTTGTGAGGCCCTGCCATGGTTTGTCATCTTTGGCAGTGCCCACACTGGTTTCATCTTTGGGCGCTGCCAGCCCCTCCCAGCCTTAAGACCAGCCTTAAGACAGGGTGCCACCAAATATGGGTTAGAGTTAGACTGTTATTATTGGAATTGATGTTGCATACTGAACTTTAAATGTTTTTAGATGTTTTTAAAGTAATTTATTGGTCTTTATTGTATTGTGAACTGCCTAGAGCCCTTTGGGGATGAGGCGGTCTATGAAATCTAATAAATGAAGAAGAAGAAGAAGAAGAAGAAGAAGATGAAGATGAAGAAGAAGAAGAAGAAGAAGAAGAAGAAGAAGAAGAAGAAGAAGAA
>NC_059425.1:102058616-102080406 GCF_021028975.2 Sphaerodactylus townsendi
ATTATTATTATTATTATTATTATTGTGGTATGTGTATTATTGTGTGTGGCTATTATACACACTTAACAACACAGCAGGGTGTCTAGAATTCATCCTCTGAATGTCGAGTCCTTCCCAAGGACCCTAGGATAATAGAAAGTATTTCATTAGAATGTGTTTTAGTTCCTAGAAGTGCTGCTTTCTGCAACATGTGGACTGATGTTCATCCCAGAGTTTAGGCTTTCCAGATGTTTTTCAAGATTTCTTGGGATTCCTCCTAGAGCACCGACTACTAGGTGGGATTACTGTTGTTCTTTTCTGCTCTGTCGTTCCAACTTCACGTTGTAGGTCCTTGTATTTTGTGATCTTTTTTAGCTCTTTGTCCTCTACCCTGCTGTCCTTTAGCTTTTAGCAACATCTATGATCCAAACATGTTTTTTCTCTATCACTGTTATGTCTGGGGTGTTTGTGTGCCAGGTGTCCTGTCTATTTTATTATTATTTTATTATTTTTTATTATTATTATTATTATTATTATTATTATTATTATTATTATTATTATTATTATTAGTATTGTGTGGCCAATAGTGGGTTTATAAAGCCGCCCTCCAGAAGGCCTCAGGCCAGGTGGACAATATAGAGAGAGAGCACAATATCAGATTAAATACAATAAATATAGATTAAAAGCGGCTCTAAGTAAAAATAAACCCTACCCTATTTGGAAATGCAGCATGAAATTAATAACTCAGGATGGAAGCCTGCTATCAATTCCCACTAAACCCCAGAGGGGAAGGAGTGGCAGGATCTCCATGATGTTATAAAGGAGAAAGGAAGAAGGAGAGGGGGCCCCTATCAGCAAAGCTAGTCTCTCCAAAGGCCTGGTGGAACAGCTCAGTCTTGCAGGCCCTCACCAGAGCTCAGCAAGATCCCATGGAGACCCTGGACAGTTGGATTGGTGGAAGAGATTCCCTGAAGCGGGGGCCAGAGCTGCAGAGGCTCTGGCCCAGGTGGAGAGGAAGCCAACCGTATCAGCCGAGGGGCCAGAGAGGGGATCACCAGTGGAGTGGCCTCTACTGAGCGCATGAGAGAGACCAATTTGGGACATATGGTACCCAAATAGATGTTGGGTTTAAATGGCGCTACGTTCAGGTGCACAAAGCGTTGAATGTCACATGAGAATTACTCAAGGCATCATATAAAAAAACAGTTGTACCCTATTGCATAGATTGTCCCGATACATTCGCTGTAACTTGTGAATGGGGCTCCCTGAGGTTATATAGCCATTAGATTCTTTGCTGTTGTAGGCTGCCTTGAAGATTGATTGAAAGGAGGAATATAGATCTTCCCCCGAAAAGAATAAATTAGTAATCAAGGAGGCATTCTTCTTTTTTTCTTCCCAGTACTGTTATTGAATTCTTAACCATCGAAGATCAATTTATAGGCAGGATATAAATCTTTTCAATTAAAAGATAAATCGGTCATCACCTACTGATAGATTATACTTATCTCATATTTTTGTTAGTAGGGGAATTATTTTTTCCTGAGACTGTTCTTTGGAGCACTTCTAGATAAGTCACAACTATTTACAGTGTTGTATAGTGAAAATTAAGAAGCCGATGGTGTAGTGGTTAAGTACTTGCACTTATCACTCACACTGCCAGTCAGGAGTTCGAGCCTAATGGGTCAGATATCCCTGGCAACTGGCTTCGTGGTCAACTCAATATCCCTAGCTCATAGCTAGGGGGTAAAGAATAGCAGAGGGACAGCAATGGCAAACTATCCCACAAAAGCAGCTTACCCTATAAATCACAGCTTGCAGTGGTACCCAGAGGGTTGGATACGACTGAAGGGGAAACTTTACTTTTACTTTATATTAAAAATTAGGTATCTGGCTTGGCAGAATAAATTCTGCTCTATAGTCACTGATTGTTTTTTAGCAAAACTTCTTTTTTAGAGAGGCAGTGTTCAGATGTCCCCAATCACAAATTGTTCATGATTAGAGGCTTCTCGTCCACTCAGGCTTGTATGCTTTCTGTGACCTTTTCCTCCCCTCCCCCCCCCCCCCCCCCCCCCCTTCCCCCCCTTTTCCCCCCCCCCCCCCCCCCCCCCCCCCGGTTTCATTATTGCATCAGAGATTTCCTGATTTCTTTTTTGAATGAACTCTGAATCCAACTGGTGTTACAAATAGGGATTGGTATCTTTATCAATACCTGGAATGCTGAATAGGATCACAGGTATGGCTAAGAATCCTAGTTAGTGGGTATAGAAACAAGCCGTGGTTCACTAAGGCACCTGCATTTGAACATCACAGCAAATTGTGTTTATTTGAAGGAATTTCCTTGAGCAGGAAGTTATTCCAAGAGGAAGAAGAAGGGAAGCGCTCAAAGTAGTAATTTGTAGGTAGTTCTTGTCACAAACCATTTTGTGGTTTTGTTTGTAACCCTAGATGTAACCCAAAGAGGAGACATAGAATTTTGAAAGGTAACTTTATGGATTCAAGCTGTGGTGTGACTCTTATTCTGTTTTTTAAATGTATTTTAAAAGCGATCATCAGTACTGATAATTAAAATTGAACATTAGACTTCTTGGCTTACTTTCATCTGGAAGTAATACAGACCTAACATCTGAATCGAGGCATTGGAGAGACTTCTTCGGTTTACGCAACAGGTAAATGCATCTTGGATAATTAATTTTGCACATAGTCGTTTTATTTTGGAAATATGATATTGTTTTGGGAGATTAACATTGCGATCCTAAAGAAAACTTTCATGGAGTTATAAGTCCTGTCAAGTAGACATGAATAGAGTTCTGAGGAGACAATGCTTAGAGGCTCTTCTAAGTCCGTTGTTTTCAATTGCACTTGGAATCATATAACACTGTTTGGGATTGCACTGTAACAGTGTTGTTCCAGCCTATACCCATTAATTAAAGTTGGGCTTTTTTTCACATCAAGTCACAGCTGACTTAGCAATGATGACCCTGTAATGGGTTTTCAAGGCTTCAGAGATGCCATTGCCTGCCTCTGAATCGTGACCCTGGACTTCTGTGGGAGTAGATCTCCTGTCCAAATACTTACCAGGGCTTAGTTTCCTAGATCTGGACTTAGACTGGGCGTGTCTGAGCAAAAACAAACAAAGCCTTATGCTTGATGAAAACCCTTGTATATAACAGCATGTAGAAAATGTTGGCATAAAAGAATTCTTAAAATATTATTGTATTGTTTGCAGCATGTCTCCCTTGTGTGCAAATACAACAGTGACATGTGGGTCAAAGGGCCACTTCAAATACAGGTTGAGAGATGTAATTACAAGGCCCCTTCCGCATTACATGCACTTCTCAGTCCCCTAGGCTGCTGTGTGGTTTCTGGGCTGTGTGGCCGTGCAGGTCTCTAGCAGCATTCTCTCCCTGACGTTTACGCCTGCATCTGTGGCTGGCATCTTCAGAGGAAGGCACAGATGCAGGCTTAAACGTCAGGAGAGAATGCTGCTAGAACATCGGCCATACAGTCTGGAAACCACACAGCACCTAAGTGATTCCGACCATGAAAGCCTTCGACAATACACTTTCAGTCCACTTTCACAATTGGTTTGCAAGTGGATTTATGGCTGTTCAAGCACAGGTAAAATCCAGCTGCAAAGTGTATGATGAAAGTGGATTGAAGAGTGCAGATGGCGATATGAGGAGGAGGTTAAGAGAGCTTCGTGGTATCTTAATCTTGGAGGAACTGGGTTTGATTCCCAGCCTGTCGCCTGAGCTGTGGAGGCTTCATCTGGGAATTCAGATTAGCTCCCTATGTGCACTCCCACACACACCAGCTGGGTGACCTGGGCTAGTACACAGCTTCTCGGAGCTCTCTCAGCCCCACCTACCTCCACAGGGTGTTTGTTGTGAGGGGGGGAAGGGCAAGGAAGATTGTAAGCCTCTTTGAGTCTCCTACAGGAGAGAAAGGGGGGATATAAATCTAAACTCTTCTTCTCTTCTTCAGTTATTCTGCATGTGCAGAAGGGGCCTATGTGAAACTCAAAATGTCATCCAAAGAAAAAGTATAAAAAACTCCTTCACAATGGCAGTCTCCCTACATTTGCTAAGCCAATTGAGGCTTGTAGGTTGGTGCAGACTCCCAAGTCCGTGTTAAACTTTTTTTTTGAGAGAGGTATCAAACTTCCTGACTTCTAGCTCAAGTACTTTCACACTTGAGTCCCTCTTTGAAATTGTTTTGCAAAGAGAATGATGACTTTTTTTGATTCCCAACAGATTGAAATATTCCCCTATTGAGTTGTGGACATTGCTGTTTTTAATGTGCCTCTTCATTTGCCGTATTTTGCATTCACATTTTTTGCTTAGATATTGCCCTCTGTTTGTCCCTGTGCAAAAGGAGCAGACATTTTATTGGAGGACGGGCAGGGATTAGTCCAAGATAAGGTATGGCCAAGCAGTTACAATACTGCCGAAGGATTATAGAGGGACAAAGAAGTTGGCCCTGGGTTTTCCTGTAGTGTCCCTGGATCTCTGGGTTTCCTGTTGCTATTCATTTGGCCCATTGTTTATAAGGGGAAGCTGCTCTTTTTTTGGTGAGGTGGGGCTATATGTATCAATAAGAAAAGGCCAAATAAGCCTGCAAGAGGGAGAGATGTTCAGGATTGGCTATGCATCTTTGTTGGTGCATCGGGTTAATGTGAGCTTGGAGCAAGTGTTCTGTTATTAACTCTTTTGCGCTTGTCTTAGAATGCGCTAATTCTTGGGCCTGTGTAACACAAAACCAGACAGGGGGGAGGAAAGGATTCCCCTTTCACAAGTTCCAAGTCCTGGGAGTTGTTACCTCAAGAATTATTCCTTATTGACTTTTAAGGACCTCTCTCAAAATCAGCACCAGAGCCCATATTGCCTTACAGCTCCACAACAAAAGATTTCATTTAAAATAAACCATAACGTCAAATATTTCTTTGGTAGGGTTGAGGAACACAAACGAAAAAAGAACAGAAGTACGTATTGTCATTCAGACTGGTAGTTAGGCTCTCAGATGGTCCTATGACCGACAGTGAGGTGTTTGGGTCCCTGCCTAGAATCCCCGTATCTACTGGTTTACACCAAGAAGGGTCACATCTCTCTCCTCAGGAAGCTGATATTCCACTTCGAATTGACCAGTCTCCCTCAGGCGCTTCCCTGAAGCCAAATCTAGGAGACCTCCCCTTAAGGAAGAGTTAACAAGCCCCAAAGACACGTTCCTAGGGTCACCCTAATTTTATATATTCAGTAGCCCTGACAAGTTTTTGGGCTCAGACCCCTTTTCTGGACTCTCCAACTCTCCCCAGAGAGGAAAAAAAACCTCCACAGCACTCCATCTGCCTCTTTTTCTCCCCTCAGGCAATTTTCCCCCAGCCAATCAAGACTGGGGAAGGACTTCACCATTTCAGTGCAATCTCTCCCTGGAAACCGCTTTCCAAATATGGGCATTTGTCATAGTCACGGTCTGGGGGAACCAGCTGCTGGGAGGGGTAAACTTTGAAGGAACATTTTTCTGGTATATGCTTTCATCCGAGGTGGGGAGTTACTAGATGTCATGTAGTGGGTACCCTGAAATGGGGTGTCAATTTTTTAATAAACAGGCTGACAGTTTGCATTATTAAAAGGGTTTGGTCAGATTAGGTTAGGATTGAAAATGCTAGATGAGAAAGGATGTATGAAAACTGTTGTCTCTAATGCAAGTTCAAGCGAAGTTCTCTGCATACTGCTTGACATAATGCGTGATCTCCCTTTTTTATATATTTTGAATGGGTTACTTAAAGAACGTCCCTTCCTAAAAACTGGTTTTGTGCAAGGTAATCTACAAGCTTCAAGATAGCAGTTACCAAGCTAATGGTTGATGAATAGGAGACCAAATAAACAATCTATGTCTGTAACACTTCTAGGCATTATGTAGCGATGATTGGGGGTGTAGAGGTTTATCTGGAGATATTGACTGTTGAATGACTGTTCTCCAAGCCAGTAGGCTGACCCCCCAACCCCAACACACACACCACACAATTTGTTGCAGTAAGCAAACATTGTTTGGGAAACCTATTAATTTTGTATTTTCACAGTTATGACATGTCTTTAAATTGTATGTTGTGTTGGATTTAATGCTGACTGTCTAATATGCCCCGCATAATCCCAAACAAATAAAATGAAAGCTACTACGTTAACACAACGACTACAAATAGAACACAAGGATTATTGCAAATTGGGCTGAATGTGAAGTTAGCAATAGAGTGCTTTTGAGACTCGGCCTGTACATGAAAAAGGCAAAACTGATGAGTGAAAGGATTACCTGAGGTTCATGTATGTTTTTCAGTGACTCACATGTACACAATAGCCATTCACAGCAGCTCTTGAGTTTCCTTCTGGGCTTTTAGAAGCCATATGCTAGAAAGTGTTTTCACAGCAAGTGCTATCAGGTGCTTTGTTGGGAGTCAGAAAAGGCGAAGGGGTATGGGAGTTTGCTCAGCTTTTTTTGCGTTTTAAGATTTTGAAACTTAGTGATCATGATTTTAATGTATGTTCTAAGCTGCATCGGTGGGAAAGGGGCATGGAATTTTTAAATAAATTATAGAAGTAAATAATGTATATGATTGAACTGCTGCCATTAATATTTTATTGTGTTATATGAAACAACTCATCAAATGAACTCATATGTATGTACATTTCAAATCAACTCATATGTATGTACATTTCCATTAACCAGGGTCTTTCTATAGGAAATATGAATATCATGTAATATTTAATATTACATCACAAAATGGCAGTCTTCAGAATTTTATTTGACCATTTGGGTTACATTTTACAAAGTGTAAACCCTAAAGTAAGAGTCTGTGTTCAATTGTGTATTGTAATTCTGCATAGGATTGCAACCATTAGCCTAGGGCATTGATTGTATTTCATCATTTTTGTTGAAGCGGGTCTTTGAAGTTATAACTTTCAGTTTCTGCAGTTAGGTCTCTCAAATAATAAGCTGTTCAAGCTGGATTAGATATCATGAACATTGTAAAAACTCTGAAAGCTTCCTTTGAATGATGCGGCACAGGCCTAATATAACCAGATCCGGCCCTTTTTAAAAGCGTTTTGGGAAAGAAGTTGCCACAGGAATCATATCCCAAATGCATTTTATTTCCCTGAAGCCGGGTTGAATTAAGGTCACTAAATTAGCAACTTTTCCCCTTTAACCTGGGTTTCAAATTCTTCCTGCTTACCTGTGCGAATTACAGCAAGCAGGAAGCATTATATGCCTGCTGCCTCCTGTCCACCATTAGAGTGGATTCTCTAACAGGTGGCTGTCAAGTTGATATTTATTGCCAGTAGGTGGGTGGGGGGATTCTCAGGCTTCACGTGTTCGCAGACTTTGGAAACACAGTGTTTCCCTGTCAGAAAGCCATACTAAGCCCTGCCACTAGGATCCCAGCAGTCCCGGCTGGCCCCTACACCAGTTTTCATGCAAACTGTGGCATAGGCAACATGGGTTCATGTAACCCGTTCCAGTTGCCTGTGCAGAATCAGCTTTTGTTCATATGTCCATAGCTTTCTTCTCGAGTTCTTATTGCTGTCATATTTTAAAACTGCCTTTCCAGCCATAATGACTATTATTTTATTTGTGTTTTAGAAACTTTGAAATTGTGATAGCAACTCTTAGGCTACACAGAAATATACTGGGACTAGCAGCAAAACCCATTGCAGGGGAGATGCAGTGGACCATACAAAGGGTCGAAGAGAAAGCATCTTCCGTGCAATGGTCTTTACTGGGGTTGGAGGGGTGCCCACTCAACCCTTCTTCACAGCGTGCTGGGTCTGGCTCAGGGTGGGTAGGAAGGTGAGGATACGGGGAGAATGGAGAGGAGTGGCTTTAGTGGGGGGAGGGTGTCAAGGTGAGTGTTGGGTTGGAGGGAGGGTTGAAAGGTGTGGCTAGGAGTGGGGGAGTGTGGCTAGGGGTGGGGGAAGTGGGAAGGGGTGGCTAGGGAGTTGGGACAGGAGAGGATGGGGGAGCATTTGGCCAGGCCTCTTTGGCCCGGTGTGGCTGGGGAGGGCAGGAAGTGTTGGGGGGAGGCTTTTGTGGGCTGGTGGCAATGGCTGATTGGAGTGCAGGATGCTTTGGTCCCTGTATGTGCTGCATTCTAATTGGTTAAGGGTTTATCGATGGACATTCGACCCCTTAGCCAATTATGTATAGAGATACATGGCTAGCATCTACAACATGCAGTTAAGTCCTGGAGGTGTGAAACATGGTAATTTCAGTTGCTTCTTTTTGTCATTTCCTTCCTGCATAAGAGAGTATTTATTGGCTTTTCCGCTGCCTTTCTTTTGGCTTAACATTTTTGCTTCACTAATTAAACATCTTCCAAGTTGCTTCATATGTATGCATTCTTCCTAGCTTGGTCCAGTTGTTCTGATGATCATTATTTTGTCCAGGAACAAGCTTAACTTGCATAGAATGGCAAATCTATTTAAGCACTTCATAATTGTTTTCATCTTTAAAAGATTACACCAGTTCCTTTACTGTCCTCCTGACTCTGGTGAGAAATGAAAGCTTTGGTAGAGACATAATCTCTTGATATACTCATATTCTTTTTTTCTTTCCTTTTTTTGAACCAGCTCTAATTTGTGGCTTTCTTTGGCAGCTGTGGCAGTTCATTCTCTTTAGATCCCCTAATTTCTTGTCTATCATCTGTGGATAATACCTTTAGTTGTATAAGAAGATTAGTGAATGTGATTTAAAAACAAAACAAAAAAACAACAACCCTGGTCCCAAACACTTAGGATCGGATGTGACACTTGCACAGGTGGAAGGAGTCTGTTCAGTGGGATCTTCATTATTTCTGTCTCAATACATTTTGCTTCTGTTTTCTGTACCAGGATAACAGCAGTCTCAGTTATTGGTTTCTTTTTATTGTATATTTATAAACTCAGCGTAGGCTGTGCTTTTATTTGTCCCACAGAAATGTCTGACTGTTCTGGGTCAGTGGACGGGAGCTCATATTTACGGAAGAAGAAGCCAGGGGATTTGAGAATGTCAATGCCCATGACCCTGGCTTTCTGCTATATGGCATTGATATGGTTGAGGGGAATGCGATTCACAAGTTGAGTTTCCCGATCTCTTAAGGTAAGGACAATATTTAGTGAAGCGCTTTAAAGACTATCTTAATTTCTTAAAGACTGTCTTAATTTACAGCTTTTAGTATTTCACTGAATTTCACATGTAATTGGCTGCTTAGGTTGTTGTTGTTTTTGATACATTAAGATTTTCCATACTCCATTTTATTTCTCTCCCCTTACACCCCCTGACTGATGCTAACCCTGATCATTGGTGAAAATCCTTTACTTGTCAGGTCCCTGGCCGAGGGAAGTCTGGCTGGCCTCCAACTAGGGGCTTTCTTGGCTCCCTGACACCAGCCTGGAGTAGAGATGCTCTGTCTAACAATTTAATGCAGTTCCCCTAGGGCTTGTAAGACAGAGCTGTTCCCACCAAGGTGTATATGGTTAGAGAACAGCAATGGTTACCATCTCTGGCCCCTCCCCCACACTTTTCCTTCCTCCTTTTCTATTGATTTTTAGTAAGCTTAGGTGGAGTTTAGATGTTTTATCACCATTGGATTCGTGGAAATCATGTGTAGTTTTAACTTTTACATTTATAATCTTATTATGTTTATTGTGGCCAACTGATTTTTTATGATGCTTATATACTTCTTTGTTGGAAACCACCCCTAAAAGTCCAAAAGGGGAGGCGATTTATGGAAATTTAATAAATAAATAAATAAATTTAAAAATTGGAATCACTATATGGTCCTTTAAGTAGGATGATCCCAAACTGTTTAGGGCTTTGAAGGTCAAAACCAGCACTTTGAATTGGGCCCAGAAATAAATTAGAAGCCAGAGTAAGTAGGCCAAGACTGGAGTGATATGGTCCGTATGGCCCACTCCCAGTAAATACTCTTCTAAGACAACTCAGAAAGGTATATCTCTGCTTTGGATGGGCTCTGTCTGTCTGTCAATCACTTACTTTGCTGTTTAGGCTGTTTAAAACTTGCCATGTACATTCAGTTAAATTACTCCCATGCCTATTGATTTACTTTTCCTTCTTCCATTCAGGCTGGTAGTGAATGGTCACATTCCTTACTTGAATGCACATAAAGATTTCCCAGAGGAGATGAAGGTTTATGGGACTGACTTGAAGATTTTCCATGTAGAGGTGATTTTTATTCTTTTATCATGTTCAAGTGTTTATCCACCATATGCATGTATAGTTTCCCTGATTAAGTAAATTGAATATTATTGATCAATTTTTCCATTTTTTGCTGTAATCGTAGTCGCTCAGCAGTCTCTCCCCCCACCCCTTTTTATTTTAGGATTTTAAATATTGGTTTGGCACAGTCATTTTTGTCATTGTGTATCCAAGAAGAATTCTCAAACACAGAGAATAGGTTTCAGTTACAGAAAAATAAACGAGAGATGGTTTCGTTGTTGTGGGCTTTCCAGGCTGTGTGGCTGTGGTCTGATAGATCTTGTTCCTAACTTCTCGCCTTCATCTGTGGCTGGCATCTTCAGAGGTGTATCTCAAAGAGAAGTGTGTGACATACTTTGACACAGTGTGTAACACTTCTCTCTGTGAGTCCGGTCGTGAAAGCCTTCGACAATACAGAGAGATGGATTATTAGTCTGTGTATTGAAGGCTTTGATTTGTAAAGGGCTCACTGACCTATGGGTCCACAAATGATTTTTCATGCCATTTGTTACTGCTGCCTCCCCAGAGTTCTCCCAGCTCTTAGTCTGCTGCAGTTACATCTTTGTTTTCTTATATTACTGCAATGTTACCTTACTATACGTGTAAGTAGAGTTCATTAACATGGATGCTGGTTAGAATGGTGTATTTAAGCAGTTCTTGAAATAACATTCATGATCTGATTAAGTGAAATGTGCAAAGCTCTTTAAAATCACACATTGTTACAAAATTCTCTTGATAATCATACAGTGCTCAAGTTATTACCGTATGTTTAATGTATCCTGTATTTCATACATATAAATTATTTCCCAGCATAAACTGGAGACCTGTGAAGGATCGTTCATGGGCTATGTGGGGTCTAAACACTTGGAATTCCCAACTCACAGCATTCTGACTCAGCAGTTCTCAAACCGTAGCAACCTAGGGATCTATGTTTGGACTTTTGATTTTTTGCATGGCCTCCAGACCTCCCCACTGTCACCTACTATGCACCAGAAAACCCCCTTTCAAAGTATTCAAAAAAGTGTGTGTCCTATAATGAGCTCCATGCTCTAGTATTCTCAGAACAAGATAGTCAGAACTGTATTGGCCATAGTTTTACAACATGTTGAACAAAAGTGTATGTATTGACTGCACATGGCCTATAAGCTCAGTTATATTGTAGCTGATTCTATAGGGTTGCAGCTCAAAATGCTCCAGCCCAAGTTCTGATGATCTCATCCCTTAATTGGAAGGAACGTTGTACTGGAGACAGCCAGAAACGTCCTTACTGGTTGGCAGCTTCTTGCCAGGGATGAGAAATGGGCCTTGAAAAAAATGCAGAGCTGCTCATTAAAATAGGGAAAAAACCAGCAGTGTGAATAGCTGAAGTTCTGGTATTCAGTGTCATGTTTCTGTCTCTTTGGTGAAATCTTTTGAGCTGGAAAACAGTGATAACCAGTTATATCTATTTAATAACTGAAATAACAGCGATGATTGTATTATATGACTATACCTCCTTGGTGCCACTGAGCCAATTAGAACTTCTAGGGCTGAGCTCCACAGACTCGGAAACTCTCCATCTCCAGTTCCAAAAAAGGTGATGTTAAAGACTGCAGCAACACTTGGACAAAAATTCCTCATGCCAGTAAAGTGATGCTCAAAATCTTACAATGATTGTGACCACATATAGAATGAGAAATGCCAGATGTTCAAACTGGACTCAGAAAAGGAACAGGCGCTGAGATTATATTGCAAATTTACATTGGTTACTGGAGCATACAAGAACATTTCAGAAGAAGACCAGCTTGTGTTTCATAGTTTTTGACTGTGTACAGGAAAGTTTTTGACTGTATAGATCAGGAAAAGCTATAATTGGTTTTAAAGGAAATGGGCATGCCACAGCATCTGATCGTTTTTATGCACAACTAGTACTCCTAATTGAGGCGACTGTTAATGCAGAATATAGAGAAGCAGAATGGTTTCAGATTGCCAAAGGTTTCAGAATCCTTTTATCTCCCTATCTCTTCAGTCTGTATGCAGAACATACTGTAAAGAAAGCTGGATTAGATTTAGTTGAAGGTGAAGTGAAAATTGGTTGAAGGAGCATTAACAATTTGAGATACTCAGAAGACACAGAAAATAGCGAGGCCTTGAATCAACTCCTGATGAAGCTTAAAGCAGAAAGTGCCAAAACTGGATTACAGCTAAATATTAAGAAAACAAAAATAATTACTACTGAGGAATTACACAACTTTTAGGCGGACCGTGAAGAAACAGAAATTGTTCAAGATTTTCTTTTTCTTGACTCCATCATAACCAAAAGGGAGACTGAAGCCCAGAAACAGTGGCTTGGTACGAACGGGTTGGGGTGAGGGGCATGACGCCCCAAATGGAGCTGTGGCAGAGGTGTGGCTGGGCTGTGGAGGGGCGTGATGGTGGCGTTCCAGGGTTGGGGGGTGGCGCTGCAGCAGGGACGCAGGGCGTGTGTGTTCCCTGGGCGCAGTTTCCCCTTTCTCTGCCCCTGCCCAGAAATCAGGAGGAGATTGAGACTGGGAAGGGAGGGCAGACTGATTGAAGAGGCTAGAAAAGATTCTTAAGTGTAAGGATGTGTTGCTGATGACTGAGATCAAGATGTTCCTGAAATAATATTCCCCTTTATTATGTATGGCTATAAAAGCTGGACAATGAAGAAAGCTGACAGGAAGAAATACATCTCTTTAAAATGTGGTGTTGGGGGAGAGTTTTATGGATACTGTGGATCTCCAAAAAGACAAATTAGTGGGCTCTAGATCAAATCAAGGCTGAACTTTTCCTGGAAGTTAAAATGATTAAACTTAGGCTATTGTATTTTGGTCACATTGTGAGAAGACAGGAGTCAATGGAAAACACAGCAGTGCTAGGAAAAGTGGGAAGCAGCAGAAAGAGACGAAGACAAACATGAGATGGGCTGATTCAATCAAGGAAGCCGCAGCCTTCTGTTTACAAGACCTCGGCCAGGCTGTGAATGATAGAATATTTTGGAGGTTATTAATTCAGGGGTTCACCATTAGTCAGAAGTGAAATGACAGCATTTAGCACACAGGCAAGGGCTGTGCTATTGGATCCTGACAAGTAATCTGTGCACTCATTGGCTAGTGCGCCAAGGTGATCTAGAGGTTAGGTGACTGTTGGTGCAGGTGGGTCTATCAACATGTTTTTCCCTAAAGAAGCACAGAAATCTGTAAAACCTGTTTGGCCCTAGACAAAACTGGAACAGAAAGGGAAAATTGTGTGCATTCTAGCTACTGCAACTATCACACTATTTTCACCTATGAGCCATTGTTGTCTATGAAATACATAATGTTTTTCTGTTTTTGTTGTTTATGATCACATTAGCTTTTACAGATTTATGTAGTAGTCACAGCACAGTTAAGTGAAGTAATAAGGAAAGGAAAGAAACGAGTCTGTACAACTTGGGCAACAGTGGATCTCTTATGCGACAATACTTTCTGTTTTCTGAATTTGGCTTTTGAAACCCATGGTCAATTTCCACTTCAGTGCACTGGGAGAGCACTTGGTGTGTTAAATGGGATTGCAGCATGGCTCCCAGATTAGCATCTTGAAATGAAACTGGCCAGAGCTTTCTTATTTGCGGAGGTGTGTACCTCAGAAAATGTGTAACCCCCCCCCCCAATCCCTTGCAGTCCATTCTTCTAACTCAAAAGTCCTGCCCCTTCCATATCTTATTATTGTCTGCACCAAGTCATATATTGTCAAGTTCTGGAGACACCACAGCTGCCACTCAAGAGTCATTGGCCAAAAGAACCAGAGGAACTTCTTGCTGTGGCTTCTGATTCCATGCCTTTTGACCACAAGCCAGAAAAAAATTGCATTAATTAGCAACATTGCTCAGCATTTAGCTGGGAATTAGCCGCCTACACATTCTGCCTGAAGAAAATTACTGTGTGTCCTTGGAAGATTGTCTACTCTTCCCTCAACAGAAATTGGTATAATGAAGGTATTGCCTTTTTGTTTGTTCAGTTCACTTTTGGAATGTTGTTTTTTTTAATGTTCTATTTATTTGTTTCAGTTACACCCCACCTTTCTTCCCAGTGGGGACCACAGTGGCTTACCTTGATCTCCTCCATTTTCCCCCTCAAAATAACCCTTGAGGAAAGTGGATGGTGCCACACCCTCAGGGTGGTGGGATTACCTAGCAGGTTTAGTAGAAGTGTGAAAGTATTCAGTCAGTTGGACTGCTAGCTGCATTGGTGCAATCGCATTTACTGTTCCAGATTTAATTACACTCATACACACTCTCTCCACGCTTTTTGTGTTTGATGAAGGCCTAAGACCCCAACCATGACCAAGTCATGATTCACACCTAGGACTCCCAGATTCCACTCCAGCATTCTAATCACCACAACACATTTTAGTTGCTGACTGTCCTTAAGTCCTACAGATCCTTTGTATTTTTGTTGGATGAAAAATTATGTCAATTCATCCAACGAACCTAGTGAATTTTTATGCTTAGTTGTTGCTATGTGATAATTGTCTGCAACTCAGGTTCACTTATAGCCTTCTAATATATACCAAAGGATTATGTTACTTTAGTATGATTTATTACATCACCTAAACAATACTAGATTTCTGCTTATATTTAATATAGTTCCTTTTGGAAAAAATACATTCGAAGGAGAATATTTTGTTATCTGTTCTGTGTAAATTTGGCGCAGTGTCATGGGTATCAGCACCATAGGTTTTTAAAAGTCTATACTTGGCTTTTAAATTAAAAAAATGATTTAATATTGTCTGTAAATCAGATTCTGTATGGCATATGCATCTCAAGGTTTCTGGCTAATATTGTCTCTCAGAGATGAATTCTCCGTATCTAGTTTTTCTGCATAAACTGCTTTACTGTGAAAGATTGTAAAAAGTGTTTGCTATGTTTTCCTGCTGTTGTTTGGGCCATGGAGAAATTGGGACAGCTTGTTCATGTGCTGTCATCTCTTCACTGTGCCTCACCCTTTTTGATTATAAGTTGTTCCTCAGTAGTATTCGGCTTGGCCACCCCGCGAACAAAAAGACAAGCTTCCTTTTGCTTTGAGAAGGAGCTATAAAACCTGAAGACTGACATTTAATATGGGAGTACAGAACTTAGGGTAGATCCACTTGCACAGTCATTTTTATTCCAGTGAAATAAAATCCACAGGACTCTGAAATGAACAAAGGGACTGTTCCAAAGCATAGCGACTTCGTAGGCATATTTTGTGTGTAAGGTAGTAATATACCTCCTTTCCCGTTTCTGCTGAGGACCTTTACAGTTCTACTTCCAGACAGTTCCAACCAGTTCCCCAAGTCCTCAGAAGGCAGGAAGAGGGATTGGCTGTCGCCTGTGGCAGCAGCAGTGGCGTAGGAGGTTAAGAGCTCCTGTATCTAATCTGGAGGAACCGGGTTTGATTCCCCACTCTGCCGCCTGAGCTGTGGAGGCTTATCTGGGGAATTCAGATTAGCCTGTACACTCCCACACACGCCAGCTGGGTGACCTTGGGCTAGTCACAGCTTCTCGGAGCTCTCTCAGCCCCACCTACCTCACAGGGTGTTTGTTGTGAGGGGGGAAGGGCAAGCCCCTTTGAGTCTCCTACAGGAGAGAAAGGGGGAATATAAATCCAAACTCCTCCTCCTCCTTCTCCTTCTTCTTCCTCTTCTTCTTCTGTCTCTGCTGCCTGTGCCTGTGCCTGAGGAGATTTTTTCACCTCTTCTCCTGGATTTACAGGCAGCTTTCCAAACTGTACCTTGTTTTCTGTTCTGACTTTATCCCCATGCCAGCAAGGACGCCCAGGCTTACAAGCAGGTCTTTACTTGTGAATCTGCTGATATTCTGGTTCTGGCCTTTGGGTTTCTGAACTAATAATCTCCTGGTCAATCTTCCAGATTGTCTGCTTGCAAGACATAAGTGCCTACCACTTCCGTGGTTGGGCTGCTGCTCTGTCCGTGGTCTGTTGCTCAGCATTATCCCGTCATCTTCTCCACCTTCTCCAAGCTTGATCCCATTCCCCACTTTCCAGGCCTCAATCTAGAGGAGGTGTCTCCCAATTGCCATCCACAGCATCCACATAAACTCAAAATCAGATTGGCAGAAGTGAGGTTTTCTTCCTGTAGTGGATTCATTCCGCAACCCAGTTTCGTATCAATTACCGCCTTGTACCGGGGACAGAAATGGCTGGGTGAGGCTGTTGTGTGGTGCCTGGTGTGAATCAGAAAACAGGATGTTCTGGATCCAGGTCTTTTTTTTTAAAAAAAAAGAATAATGGTTACTCTCTTTCTGATAGGCTACACCTTGCTTTCATTTAATTGGAAGAGTAATCACTTTTTCAAGGCTGTTATGAATTTAGCTGTATTAGATACACAAGACAAAACACCTGAGTTCTCAATCCCACCTTTACCCCCACCTTTTCATCCTATAAATAGCTTCCTTGGCTTCCCAGGTAATATTTGGGGGCACTTAAACATCTTCTGTCTCATTTTTTTTAAAATTACCAGAGATAATGGCATTAGCAGGTGCACATGCAGCGTTTTATTTTATCTCCTGGAAGCGGCTCCAGAAATGACAATAAGCCGGGGTGAGGCTCTTTAAAAAGAGCTGAGGAGGAAGTTCATTTCTGACATTTATTATAATCAGGTCTATCATAAGAATCTGCTGTTGTGTAACAGAAACTCTGACTTGTCCTTACCTGTCAAAGCATTGCTTAATAGAGAGAGAGGGAAAAAAAATAGGTCTGCTGAAATGTTGGTCAAATGGACACGAAATTTATATTCTGGCATTGTGGGGGTTTTTTGTCTCTTTTTAAAAATGTTATGGGCAAGTGATGTTGACTTTGGAGTGTCTTTTTTTAAATTATGGCTTTCTGGGCTGCCCTATGTTTCGTAATGTCCAGTTTCATGTTCGTCTGGATCTGTCACACCGTACTCTTTATGTTCAGAGGTTGGTTCTGTCTTCCAAGAAATATTATTCATGTTTTAGTAATAATGTATGAGCTTCATCTTGCTCGACTGCATCAATGCTCTGCATAATGATGCACTATGATCTGGAGGAAACTTTGTGTAAGAGAGGGGGTGTGTGTGTGTGTGTGTGTGTGTGTGAGAGAGAGAGAGAGAGAGAGAGAGAGAGAGAGAGAGAGAGAGAGATCATGCTGCATGGGAATTGCACTTGATGTCCTTTTAGTATCTTCCAATTAGATGATTTTCTATGTTCACAACATCTGCTAATCTGGGTGTAACAATGACTTCAAACTAAAGCACGGCTGGGTTGGGAGTGGGGAAAGAACAGCTTTAACCACTGGAATTGCACCAAGCTGTTGGCTTAAGATCAAAACCCCGAGAGAATCTTTGCTTCCCTAGCCAGTTGGGCATCTCTTCCCAAGGGAGCTTTAGTTCCACGGCTATTTGCAAGTCTCAGCTTTTTTGCTATATGGAGTATCTGGCAAGATTTCTGTTGTCATTCTCTTATCTCCGTTTTTGGGTGTTACAGGCTTCATGAAGTGTTTATTCCTTGGAGCGACTTAGGATGTTAAGTAGCTCTCTAACGTCGGTCGTAGGCGTTTCACCTACATATTTGTTCTTTCCTGCCATTTGTTGTCTTTTATTAATCCCAGGCACACCCCTCCATTGTTACCTCACTAGGTGCTTGCGCTTCGCAAGGTTTAGCGATAGAAGAGACATGACCTCCCTCTCTGTCATGGTTTTAGAGTTCCTACACAATCCTCACCTCCTCTGTAACTCTGCTAGTATTTTTGAGAAGCTAAAAGGCGGGGGGGGAGGGCACATGTGCCGAATCCTGTGAGCAGAAGACAATCGTGGAGGTGAATTCTGCGTATTCTCCTGTTCCCTATTTCCTCAAGAAGCCGGTGCTGCTGGTTGAGAGAACCTTCTGTATAAAATGACGAAAAGTGCAGGAGAATAAGTGGGGAAAAGAAAGGGGGCAAAAACATCCCTCCTCCCTGTTACATAAATGGAAAGCTTGCACCTCCCACCAAGTACGTAGGTAAGGGGGGGGGGTTCTTGGGGTCAACCCCCCTTACATGTCTGAAGCTCTGCCCCCGTTTGTGATTTATTTTGTATTTTTAAGTGTTTTTTGGTTTTTGGCCTGCAGGGGGAGCAGCTTTTTAGGCTAGCAGCACCAAACTTTCAGGATATCTTTGGGGGACTCTCCTGATGATACCACCCAGGTTTGGTGAGGTTTGGTTTAGGGGGTTCAAAGTTATGGACTCCCAAAGAGGGTTCCCTCATCCCCCATTGTTTCCAATGGGATCTAATAGGAGATGGGGGCTACACCTTTGAGGGTCCATAACTTTGGACCCCCTGAACCATACGTCACCAATCCTGGGTGGTATCATCAGGAGAGTCTCCTAAAGATACCTGAAATTTTGGTGCTGCTAGCTTAACAATTTCACCCCTGACAGCAGGCACCCCCCCCCCCAATTTCCCCAGATTCTCCTTTTAAATCCACCCCCTTCAGCATGGATTGAAAGGGAGAATCTGAGGTCCCCAGTTTCAACATTGAAAGTGATGCTGTTTCAGGGTGGGGGATAATCCATCCTAAAACAGCATCACTTTCAATGTTGTTTTAACTGGGGACCCCAGATTCTCCCTTAGTGGATTTAAAAGGAGAATCTGGGCTCCCTAGTTTAAACACCATTGAAAGTTATGCTGTTTGGGGGTGGATTCCAGCATCACAGCGGCTGCCCATGGGGGGCCCCACAAAACTCAGATTTTGTACCAGGCTCCATTTTCCCAAGCTACACCCCTGCCCAGTCGGGGGGGGGGGGCGGCTGGGGAGTCTGCCATCCCTGGCCTTGGAGAGCTGCTTTTATAAGCACTGAAGCTGGGGGCGGGGCTGGGGGAGGTGTGGTCACGCCCCCATTAAAAATCTATACCTACATCACTGCCTCCCATGCTTTCTCCATCAGCAGAAGAAGGAAATGGGGAGATTTTGCCCAGTTTTCTCCTGTTCCCTGCAGCCTCCTATTGCCCTGCGACTTTTTGTTTTGTGCTCTCCTTCGTCCACAAGCACATTTTGTGGGGGGCAAGTTATTACTAGTAACTGAAGGTTGTAACAACTTGTTTGCGTGTGCATTCTCATAAGAATTTGCAATGCTGCTCAGGGGAGGAAAGGAACTGTAACATACATGTAATAGAGCAGGACACATGAACTCCAAATGCGTAAATGTATACATTGCCAAATAATAGTAATGGAGGTGAGACTGTTCATGTCTGTTCATGTCAATAGACATCTTTTTTTTTCTATTAAGACGGTGTGCATTTTCTCAGCGAGTTACCTAAGTTCAACGGGATTGCAAGTATGGAGTGGGGCAATAGAGGTGTCTTTGACCAAGATGCGCCCGCTCATTTTTTTTGTCCAGTGGTCATTGCTTGCTGACAGGTTTTTTAATCCCTATGGAAGTCTGCAGAACCTGTTTGGCCTGGGACAGTAGCGGGATAGGGAAAAATGTGTGCACACCCTGAGCAACAGTAACTCTATAATGCCATCTTCAACTCTTACTTTAAAAAGCAAACAAACCCAGGCTGTGATAGAGCCATTGTTGCCTGTGGTGCGGACATAATTTCCCCCCTTTTCTGTTGTTGAGTGTGATTAAAGAACAGATTTGGGTAGCAGTCCAAAAACAGTTAGGCCAATGTGATTGTGGGATGAAATACATGGTAGATCTTTCTTGCCACTCTTAATTCTCTGAGGGAAAAAACATTGCTATTCTATGACTCATGATGCATAATTCGTTCTCTTGATGGTGCACCATATTATTGTGTACTTGTTTCTATGACCCTTTATGATAATTAACAGTGCAATGCCAGACAGAGTTGCTCCAGCTTTTACTGGACTTACACCGGGGTAACATTGCATAAGGTTTCATTGACAACGGGTGTAGATAGGAGTTACTCTTTAATGTGATTCATTTCCTTCCCTACAAATCTCTTTTCTACAATGCCTTTGGCAAAATTAATTTTTCAAAGGAGCTTAAAATGGAAATATGCCTTTGAATGGGAAGATGTATCTGCCTTTGGAAGTGTTGATATTACCCCCTTACTCTTAAAAGGCAGATTCACCCCTTGGGTCAACATGTGAAATAAACGACTAGAGAGATTGGTTTGTGTGTGTGTGGCACTTTCTGATAAGGCTGATATAAAATCTAATAAGTAGTTGCTTTCAGGTTTGGCAGCTTGTTGAAAAGATAGGCCTTGCATCTACCTCTGTTTATGTCTTGACGCTGAAATGAGGAGTGATACTCTGGGCCAAGTCTATGAAAGTCTTAAAAAGTACTTGCATTCTCAGAGAGTGTGTATCAATATAGATGAGAGACGGAGAGTTAGATGGTGCTAGAAACTAATGAAAGCCAGAATGAGCGATTGTCGTCCTGAATTACTCCAAGCTGCTATATTTGATAGGCTAGTGGGAGAAACAGGTTGAGTTTCACAAGCAGATGTGTATTTGGATTAGGGGGAGAGAATTCTTTCAGGGGACCCTGTTTGTGGTGTCATTAGGTCTCCCCTCCCCGCAAGAGTTGCTGCCTACTTATGTTAAAAAGGAAAAAAAAGGATGCAAACACTAGCAGGCTGAAATACAAAGCAAAACAATCAAGGGATAGTTTTAAAAGGAACTTTAATCTCATATGCTGATCTAAAAAATGCCAGTCTACAAGATACTGAGTCACTAGGTCATCTGTATTTCATGTACCAGGTTGGCTGTAAGTTTGGCATCAGGTAGGCATTGGCAATATTGTTGGTTCTTACATAATTAACAACTGACTACACCGACACAGTTGCATCACCAATCTATTAACTTCTTTTGATCTTTTTAATATTGTGTGCTGTTCACACACTTACATGTATGAGAAATGTATCTTAGAGTGGCCTGTTTGTAATTACATTACATCTTCCATGCACATGTTGGGAGCACCAGAGATATCCCTAGAAGGTTAAACCTCTAGGAAATTCTCCCCATTTATAAGCAATAGTATGATTCTTCTGAGTTCCAGAACTCAACTGGTAGATTTTTGTCTCTTCAGCTAATACACATTCTGTAGTTCATGGAGCATGCTCAGTAGTTCATGGAGCATGCTACCCAAAATCATTTTGGGTAGGAAGTACATAGGTTGGTGTGTTTAATTGACAAATTAAAATTTTCCTTTATACTTGGTGACAGGAATTCAATGGTGAACTTTGACATTAGAGGGAATAAGTTGCAGGTCTGTGTAGAATTGTGTTGAGGCAAAACAGTTGGCAAGCTCCTAGCATCAGTTGGGAAACTCCTAACATCAGATTGGCACACAAGGGTAGACCTTCCTTCTCCACTAAACCTCAGCACGGTAGCGCTGGAATTAGGTTGCTTCAGAGCAGTGCCACTCCCCTGGGGTGGTGGGTTACCCTAAAATTTAGTGATGTGAAACCTTTTTGAGACCGAGTGCTTAAGAGTGCAACCCAGAAGCCCCACTTATTTATCGTAAAGTGCCAACCCATGGTTTATGTTTTTATTATTATTATTATTATTATTATTATTATTATTATTATTATTATTATTATTATTATTATTATT